>NC_074675.1:28177623-28235123 GCF_029448725.1 Salvelinus fontinalis | reverse complement strand
ACTCTACACTGAGCTGCTCCTTCCTGTCACTCACACCACAGGAAGTGATGCGTACACTCACCAGCCCCTCTTCTACCTCAGACCCCAATCATATTCTCCTTATAAGGGGCTTCTCGGAATAGGGGGCTGTGATTAGTGCAAAGCCAAGACAGGAAATACGAAGGGAAGAATAACATCATGATAAAGGCAATTTTGGTTTAACTCTATTTGTCTTTAGAAGTGATCAGTATAATGCAATAGTCTACTGTTGGGTACTTTGTCCCTCAGGGTCACCCTATAAAAAAATTACCAAATCACCAACACACAACAGAGATCTAAGTTGGCCCCTATCTGGGCTCGAACCAGGGACCCTCTGCAGACAACAGTCACCCTCGAAGCATCGTTATCCATCGCGCCACAAAAGCCGCAGGCCTTGCAGAGAAAGCGGAACAACTACATCAAGGTCTCAGAGCGAGTGACATCACCGATTGAAACGCTATTAGCGTGCACCCTGCTAACTAGCTAGCCATTTCACATTGGTTACACTCACCTCCCTTTTGACCTACTCCTTTTCCGCAGGAACCAGTAATCCGGGTCACGGCACCAATGTAAAGGTATACTTTCTGTCTCTCTCCTCACGCCTACCTGGGCTTGAACCAGGGACCCTCTGCACACAGACAACAGTCACCCTCGAAACATCGTTACCCGTTACCCCAGGAACAACTACTTCAAGGTCTCAGAGCAAGTGATGTCACCGATTGAAATGCTATTAGCGCGCACCCCGCTAAATAGCTAGGCATTTCACATCGGTTACAGAGGCAACTACTCCTCTGCAGCCATTAAACAGTTGTTACATCCCTGTGTCTCAACCCCGTCCTGTGCAATTGGGTCCTGGACTTCCTGACGGGCCGCCCCCAGGTGGTGAACGTAGGAAACAACATCTCCACTTTGCTGAACCTCAACACTGGTTCCCACAAGTGTGCGTGCTCAGCCCCCTCCTGTACTCCCTGTTCACCCATGACTGTGTGCCCATGCACACCTCCATCTCAATCATCAAGTTTGCAGACGACACAACAGTAGTGGGCTTAATTATCAACAACGACGAGACAGCCTACATGGAGGAGGTGAGGGCTCTGTGTCACGATCGTCTTTGGGTGAGAGAGAGGACCAAGGCGCAGCGTGTGCAAAATACATCTTCTTTTATTTAGAAGAGAGAAAAAAAACACGAAACAAACAACTATACACAAACTAACAAAATAACAAACTGACGACCGTGAAGCTATAAAGACAAATCGTGCTGACACAAACACTACACATAGACAATTACCCACAAACACATGATGCCCATGGCTGCCTTAAATATGGCTCCCAATCAGAGATAATAAACCACAGCTGTCTCTAATTGAGAACCAATCTAGGCAGCCATAGACATACAAACACCTAGACAAGACATTGCCCCATTAAACATACAAACCCCTAGACAAACCAAAAAACACATACCTTCCCCATGTCACACCCTGACCTAACTAAAATAATAAAGGAAACAAAGAACACTAAGGCCAGGGCGTGACACTCTGGGAGTGTTCTGTCAGGAAAACAACCTCTCACTCGACATCAACAAAACAAAGGAGATGATCGTGGACTTCAGGAAACAGCAGAAGGAGCACCCCCCTCTCCATATCGACGGGACAGCAGTGGAGAAGGTGGTACATTCCTCTGCGTACACATCACAGACAAACTGAAATGGTCCACCCACACAGTGTGGGGAAGAGAGATTCCTGACGGGCTGTATCACCGCCTGGTACGGCAACTGCACCACCCACAACCGCAGGGCTGTCCAAAGGGTGGTGCGGTCTGCACAACGCATCACCGGGGGCAAACTACCCGCCCTCCAGGACACCTACAGCACCCGATGTCAGAGGAAGGCCAAAAAGATCATGAAGGACAACAACCACCCGAGCCACTGCCTGTTCACCCCGCTACCAGTCAGAAGGTGAGGTCAGTACAGATGCATCAAAGCTGGGACAGAGACTGAAAAACAACTTCTATCAGACTGTTAAACAGCCATAACTAACACAGAGAGGCTGCTGCCTACATACAGACTTGAAATCATTGGCCACTTTAATAAATGGATCACTAGTCACTTTTATTACTCATCTAATTGTATTTTATACCATCTATTGCATTTTGCCTATGCCGCTCGGTCATCGCTCGTCCATATATTTATATGTATATATTCTTATTCCATCCCTTTACTTAGATTTGTGTGTATTAGGTACCGTAGTTGTTGTGGAATTGTTAGATTACCTGTTAGATATTACTGCACTGTCGAAACTAGAAGCACAAGCATTTCGCTACACGCGCAATAACATCTGCTAACCATGTGTATGTGACCAATGAAATTGGATTTGATTTGATGTGATTTGATTTCCAACTCCTCCTCTCTAACCACACCCTGTACCACTGAGCTGTGTGGGCTAACTCATTTGCAGAAGGTACACCTAACAAAGATACACTACGGAGACTGATTGATTCACATTTCAATACATTTAATATAACTACACAGATACAATATAGCAAGATTTAAACTTACATTCAAAGATCTGGACAACTAATTATCCTCCTCTTCCATCCTATGTCATCTTGTAGCAGCATACACTACATGGGGGTCCAGCTCCTTCTCTCTCCTCCTCTCCATCTTCCTCTTCTTGGAGGTGAAATTCAGGGCAGCATAATTCAATGTATCTGTGTCTTGGTTCTGTAGATTTGCAAACATCATGACATAACCAACATATGTTATTTCCACGATTTCTGAACTGCTTATATTTCAGTATTTAATCATGCAGTATTTACCTGATCATTTTTCAATATGATATAAAAGAGAGACGAAAGAACAGATTAAGGGATCATTACATTCTAGTGAGAACACTGTCTCTTCTGATCATCTGTGTACAGTATATCATGGGAAAAACATCCACATTAAAGGTATAGTTCAAAGGTCCCATATTCTCATGAAGTGGGTTCCTACCTGTGTTGTGTCTGTTTGTGTCTCGTCTGATCTTGAGGACCAGGATGAGGATGACTATCAGTAGAACAGCAGTCACAACACCCAGGATCACAACCAGGGGAAGAAGGTACATGGTTCCATCATCATCCTCTCCTACTAGACTGATCGTTCCAGTACAATGTCCTATTAGATGACATTTTATTAAATCACTTGGTGACCCTTTAATGACAGACTAAAAAAATTGCGTTATTGTTTCTTAATTATAATTTTTCTTATCTACATGAGAAAGAAAGATAAAGTCACTCTCTTTAGATGATTGGTGGTCCTTTAATGACAGACCTAAACATTTTGTCAGAGGTATTATTAAATGGTATTATTTCACTGTAATAGCTACTGTAAATTGGACAGTGCAGTTAGATTAACAAGAATTTAAGCTTTCTGCAAATATTAGAAATGTCAATGTCCTGGGAAATGTTCTTGTTGCTTACAATCTCATACTAATCGCATTAGCCCACATTAGCTCAACTGTCCCGCAGGGGACCCACCAATCCTGAAGAATATTTATTTAATAAACCTCTTAGGGCTAGGGGCAGTGTTCGGAAGTTCGGATGAATGACGTGCCTAAAGTAAACTGCCTGTTATTCAGGCCCAGATGCTAGGATATGCATGTAATTGGCATTGGATAGAAAACACTCTGAAGTTTCTAAAACTGTTAAAATAATGTCTGTGAGTATAACAGAACTTATATGGCAGGAGAAAACCAGAAGAAAATGCATCCGAAAATTGTTTTTCTGAGGTCACAGTCCATTTCCATGCTTGTCTATGTACAAATAAATAGCTCCCAGATTGCAGTTCCTATGGCTTCCACTAGATGTCAACAGTCTTTAGAAAGGGTTTCAGGCATGTTTTTTGAAAAATAGTTGAGTAGTTGTAGTTTTTCCAAGGTGTCTCTCATTAGAAATGTAGTCTTGTTCCGCGCGTGAATGAGCTGCGTGCTCTTCGTTATTTATCTTCCCTATTGAACATACTATTCTCCATCTTAAATGTTATCATTTATTTAGATATTCGAGTACCTGAGGATTAATTAGAAACATTGTTTGACTTATTTGGACGAACTTTACTGGTAACTTTTTGGATTCGTTTGTATGCATGTTGAATGAGTGGATTACTGAATCATGTGCGCCAACTAAACGGACATTTTTGGGACATAAAGAAGAACTTTATTGAACAAAATTACCATTTGTTGTGTAGCTGGGACCGTTGGGATTGCAAACAGAGGAAGATCTTCAAAGGTAAGTTATGTATTTTATTGCTATTTGGGATTTTGAGACGCCTGTGCTGGTTGGAAAATAATTTTGGTGTGGGGCGCTGTCCTCAGAAAATCGCATGGTATGCTTTCGCCGTAAGCTTTTAAACGATGTAAGACAATTGTATTTTCATGAATGTTTAATATTACGATTTTGTAACTTGAATTTGGCGCGCTCCAGCTTCACCGGATGTTGTCGATTTTGATCCGGCTAGCGGGATCCGTGCGCTAAGAGGTTAATTTTTGTCATTCATATATCATATATTTTGTATAAAGTATGACAAAGTCAAACTTAGTCACACTGCTTACTTTTTTTGCAGAGCTCTCCTCCACAAGAGAATGTGTATTGCAATCAAGATAATAATGATAACAACTCGAACAAACATTATGTAGTTCAGCAATCCGACTTGATTCTCTTGAGAAGGCGAAAAATACATAACTACAGTATGTTTAAAGAGGGAATTCTTAAGGTTTGTCACGCCTACCCCCGCTCCCCCCGCTCTAGTGCTCGTCGTCGCTGGTCTACTAACAATCGGTCCTGGCAACCATCATTAGGCACACCTGCTCCCCATCGTTACGCAGACCTTGACCTCCTCATCACCTTGATTACGCTCCCTTAATTTAGCCCTCAGTAGCCTCAGTCATCAGGCAGTATTGGTTTTATTCATGTTCAGTACGCTTATCACTTTCACTTTATCTGCCTTTTCATACCATTGAACTCACCTTCTGCGCCTGCTTCCTGACTCCAAGCATTTCAAGGTTGCTGACCCCCAAAAAAACATATAATTTCTAATAACTGTACCTACGTTTGGTGCCCCGTGTGAGGAGGACATTCTAGAAATAATTTGTAAAAATGTAAGAAATTATAATCAGCTCTTACAAGGTCTTACCCTCAATATCCAGAATGGTTCTGTTCACTTGAGTTGATTATTCATTGGCTAAAGAGAACCACACATTTTGACATTCAGAAATTAAACTTTGTTTCTCCAAAATGTTATTACTTATACCAGAATATTCCACAATGATACGATCCAACATCAGTATGGGCAACATTCCAAAGGCTCAAATTAAAAATCAAATCATCCTTTGCAGCTCAAAATGAGACGTAGTTGTTAAATCTCCCTGGAATCTGACTTTTTCATTGTAGGTTGTCACAAGGGTACAAGTCCATGTCCCGGTATGTTTCAGCCATATCCAGGATAACACTGAGTCTACAGTGGAGAAGCACTCCAGAGTCACAGATCCCCTAAGGGCATCGAATCTGTCAGCACAGACTGAGATACAATGGGATACATGGTACCATCTAAAACACACAAGCCAGAGTACATAGTTGGAGAGGGAAATATTTGCTCATGCTGTAAATCCACCAGAGGTAACGGGCTCATGTTTGGCTAATTGATGTAGACATAAATCAATCAATTCACAATTTGCATGAGAGTTACAGTAAAGCCAAGTCAATAAGTTGAGTCAAGGTAGAAGACATTATCAGTTATCTTACAGTAAATAGCTACTACAACACAGGAGAAATGGACTAGGCAGTCTAGATATGCACATGCAGTACAGTACTTAGTGAGATGCAGAATGACACAGAAATCAGAACCATGGACAGCCACATCATATTTAGCTTAAGTTGATTGGACTAAATCGTTTTTGGTATATTTTAGTTGTCACGGTATTAGACTAAGCAGAGGTGATCAAATCAAATAAAATCAAAGTTTATTTGTCACATGCGCCGAATACAACAGGTGTAGACCCTAGTCAGGCTGGTTGAGGTAGTATGTACATGTAGATATGGTTAAAGTGACTATGCATATATGATGAACAGAGAGTAGCAGTAGTGTAAAAGAGGGGGTGGTGGGTGGTGGGTGGGTGGGACACAATGCAGATATCCCAGTTAGCCAATGTGCGGGAGCACTGGTTGGTCAGCCCAATTGAAGTAATATGTACATGAATGTATAGTTAAAGTGACTAGGCATATATGATAAACAGAGAGTTACATCAGTGTAAAAGAGGGGTTGGGGGTGGGGGGGCACACAATGCAAATAGTCCGGGTAGCCATTTGATTACCTGTTCAGGAGTCTTATGGCTTGGGGGTGAAATGTTAAAGTTGAAATGGTGCTTGAATAGTGTAGGCAGTTCCTGTTTTCGTTGTGACTTGCGATAACTCTCTGTGGTTCTAAATCAATAGTAGTTTAGTGGTCCGAAAATGTGAATTTATCCTGCCAATGTGTCTTCCTATTGTATCGGCCTTTAGGCTTGTATATCACGGACTCAAGGCATATGAATTTACAGGTTATAGAGACAACAATGCAATTATCACAACACATACTGTAGGTTGTAATATGGCTCCAGTGATTTTACCCACGCACCACTACCACCTGGTTTGTGTGTAAACCGGCACTGCACTTCTTACAATGCAAAGTGTATATCTATGTGCGGTATGTGGAGTCAGAGAGATTCTCATGGTCTCTCCTGAAAAATGTATTTGTATCTCAGCAACTCTAAACTTGGTTAAATAACAGTTAAATAAAAATGCACTTCTTCTGTGATAAGAAATAGATGTGTGTTGGTGTTCCTCCATTTCTAATGGTGTGATGGAGCCTGACACATATTCAGCTAAACTGCTATTCCTTTTAATCATATTGTATGTTTGTATATGTGGTGGCAGAGATGTCCGGTAGACAAAGAATAGAGATGTTCGGAGTGTATAAATAGATGGTTTATTATGTTAAAAACACACAGTCATAACGCAAAAAATGGGATTCTCTATCAGAAGATTTCTTACAAGCTGTGAAATGTTATGGCTATGTAAGGATGGACAGGATCATTATGTAAATCTAACATAAAGACAATATTAAAGTTATATTTTCTTTTTGAATTGTGAACTACAAAGCCAATTAAGTTACTAAATAATAAAATGTTGCTTCTTGTAGTCTTTGTGACAGTGGTGATATCGTTCACTGCTGCTGAAGGTATCTGACATCAGAGTACACTGCATCCTCTCTGCTGGTCTTCTCTCTTGCTCTTCTAGAGGAGGACTTCTTCTTGGGGGTGAAACTGACAGCTGCATAGTTCAACACGTCACTGTCTTGATTCTGAGGGGGGTGGAGCCATGAGGAAAATCATTATGAGGACAGCATGATCTACTATATAATGTTTCTATTCTCCTGTGGACAAAAACACTGTACAAAAGACATGACTGTTCAGACTGTACACCTACTACAATGACCTGACAGTCAGTGGAACAGTGACAGACAGAAGTTCAATGATCACAAAGATAAGTAGGCTACATCTAGTACAGTGACCTATTACTTCCAAGAAAGCTTATGTTACGAGGAGTGGAACAGGGGAAACCAAGAGCAGACTCAGATGAGGAGACGGGGATGAAGTAACCAAGGCATATATTGAAACACAGGGGGGAGATGGAGTGCCGGTCAGGGGAAACTCAGGCGGGTTCTGAAACCAGGTGCGGAGGCTGAGGCTGGAGCGAGAGGGGTTGATACAGGGTAAGCAGGTCTGGGGTGGAATCCAAGGGAGTAGTAGAGTGGGGAACCCAGGCCAGGACAGAGAAGCAGGATGACGAGACGTGGGACAGGAGACAGGGACCAGAGTCAGAGCGGGCAGAATGAGCAGAGATTACAATCTGGCAGTGTGGAAGTGTCAGGGCTGCAGGGCTGCGTATTTGCAGAGATCTTGATTATGGAACAGGTTGCAGCTGGTGGGGATCTGCTCTGACTCCAGCACACCTGTCTCCGCCCACACAATCACACAGAGAGAGAGAGAGAGAGAGAGGGAGAGGGAGAGAGTACTGGGGGAGTGGCGGCAGGTCAAGGAGACACAGGATGAGCAGTAGAGGGCGTTGCAGGAGCAGATGTGACAGCTTAATAACATAAAAAGCACAAATAAGCTGAATACTAGCTGTAAAGAAAGTTAAATGGCAGTTTCTTGTAAAAACTGAAAATATACTGTATTTATAAATGTTGTAAAATGTACCTGATTGCCCTGGGATGTTGGGACATCAGTCCTCCCTTCATAGAGATTGAAATAGAGGAAGGCCAGCTATTATTTTATATGACAATCTATCTCTTTTAAACTCACGTAGTTAATTAACAGTGCTTATACGTTGGCATTTAACTGATATTTATAGAATGTACATTGCATAGAGATGCATGAAACTTTAGATACATCAGCTATAACATTAGATACATTAGAAATAAAGTAATACCTCTGCTATCTCTGTTCAGAGTCTTGCACAGCGCCCAGACAAGTAGAAGGGTCACTATCCCCAAAACGATGTTGGAGACGACCAACAACAGAACAGTAGGACTCAGATCAAATGGAGAATCATGTTCTGGAACTGTGGAAAGGGTATCAGTGAATTCATATTGTATTCATGAGCGCTTAGGAAGATCATCAAACAGTAAAATATGGAATCAAAAGCTAATGGTGATATTGTATAGCTTGTTGAGATAAATGTATGGGATCATTTGGAGGTAGGCTGTTTGCACGAATATACAGTATTGTTGGGGATATTTACAGATTAAATGAGCTGTACCTTGAATGTCCAGCTTGGTCCCATTCCCAAACAGTATCTCCCCACATGAGGCCACAGCACAGTAGTAAGTCCCAGCATCAGAGAGGCTGAGGTTCCTCTTGGGGAGGTTGTAGACACAGCTCTGTGTATGAGACCCAGCCTCAGGGCTCTTCTCACACTGATCATTCCTGTCTACATGCGAGTAAAGGATTCCTGGACGGGATTCTCCTGAGCCATGTCTGAACCAATAGACACTGTGTTCTCCTGCACAGGTCTCAGTGTGTATTGTACAGTTCAGAGACACAGAGTCTCCTGGCTGGACTGACTCAGACACAGGCTGCTGGAGCACAGTCATGTTTCTGGACCCTGAACCTGACAAGAAGTTCAATAAACCCATTGAATCTCTAGAAAATTACTGTAGGAATTGTTCAAACTCAACCTCTCATCTGATTAAGATAATACCTCATATTTACACTGCATATATGTAAATTAAGTTATTTTAAAATGTACCTTTTACTATGAGAATGGCTCCTTTTCCAAACTCCACCTTGTTGCCATAAGCGCTTCCACAGTAGTATGTGCTTGAATCAGAGAGCTGCATGTCTGAGATCTTTAGGTGATTCTTTTCTTGTCCGTTTTCCACTGAGAATCGAGGGTTATCCTTAAACTCATGGTAAAATGTTGCGTTCCTGTCGAACTTATAGACAGTTGAGAAGAGTTGAAGCTTATCTCCCAAGGGTTGCTTGTACCAGGAGAAATACATGTCCATGTGGCCTTTATAGAAGCAGTGCACAATCACTGCGTCTCCAACGTTGGCTGATATGAGACCACTGTCCTGAAGTATAGATGAGGACCCAGTACCAGCTACTACATCTATTAAGGAAGATGAACAATATAGTATATTTGCTGTTACATACCCCAAACAAAACT
Organism: Salvelinus fontinalis; assembly: GCF_029448725.1. Classification (NCBI taxonomy): domain Eukaryota; kingdom Metazoa; phylum Chordata; class Actinopteri; order Salmoniformes; family Salmonidae; genus Salvelinus; species Salvelinus fontinalis. Next base: position 28,225,367 of record NC_074675.1, on the reverse strand, counting down.
TGTAAAGTATTACATGTGATATCTCAAGCATCCAAATCAAGGGCAGACATCTCATAAGCAGAGAAATATAAAAGTTGGACTTACCCATCTCTAGAAGAAGTGGAAATATCAGACACAGTGTGATCCTCTTTGAGCGTGTCATCCTCCTCACAACTTGTCTTGAGTGGAAAAAGTCCACCTATGTAGACAACACTTCAACAATGGAGTTACAGGTGATTGGTCGAACTGGACGCATCATTTTTGTTGACGCCTTATTCAGGAAGGACAATCTTCTTCACATTGTCCAGAGTCACAGAGTCTCCTTGCTGGACTGAATCAGACACAGAAAGATTTTATTATAGGTCTATTCTTATCCTTAAATATTTAGGACAAATTTAGGTATAATCATTCAAGTTTGGAATCCCTAATTCTTTATCACTACAGATACTGTTGTCTATGTCACCACAATCATAGTTGTGAACTTCACCTCACTAAAAAACACCTATGGAAAACAATCTCTAATTCAGGACATTCAATTGGATTGAATGGATAGAATCCCTTCCCATGATTTTGTTATTGAGGAGGCAGATTCCTCTAGGCCTATAGGTGATGATAATACTTCACAGTTAAAACTGTGTTGTGTTTGACTAAGAACTACAGATCCAGGTGAAATTACCTAATAAATGGCTTATTGTGTTTTTTCACAGATTTCAGTCGACTCTGTATAGATAAGATGCCTCATCAAAAGACTTGGTTTAATGTTGTTACAATGGTCAACTTGAAGAGCAAGTAGTAGAGCCTAGAGTATGAGATAGCTAAGAGTTCTGAGACATCTGGCTGAAAACCACAGAGACAGAGAGAGAGAGAGACAGAGAGAGAGAATATAAGGGACATTTCATCCCCCAGTGTTAGTCTATGAGAGACCCAGTGATGTTCACCTCAGCAGGTCTCACTCTACACTGAGCTGCTCCTTCCTGTCACTCACACCACAGGAAGTGATGCATACCCTCACCGGCCCCTCCTCTACTTCAGACCCCAATCATATTCTCCTTATAAGGTGCTTCTCGGAATAGGGGGCTGTGATTAGTGCAAAGCCAAGACAGGAAACACTAAGGGTGTAATAACATCATGACAAAGGCAATTTTGGTTTCACTCTTTATTTGTCTTTAGAAGTGATCAGTATAATGCAATTGTCTACTGTTGGGTACTTTGTCCCTCAGGGTCACCCTATAAAAACATTACCAAATCACCAACACACACAACAGAGATCTAAGTTAGCCCCTACCTGGGCTCGAACCAGGGACCCTCTGCAGACAACAGTAACCCCCGAAGCATCGTTACCCATCGCGCCACAAAAGCCGCAGGCCTTGCAGAGCAAGGGGAACAACTACATCAAGGTCTCAGAGCAAGTGACGTCACCGATTGAAACGCTATTAGCGCGCACCCCGCTAAATAGCTAGCCATTTCACATCGGTTACAGAGGCAACAACTCCTCTGCAGCCATTAAACAGATGTTACTTCCCTGTGTCTCAACCCTGTCCTGTGCAATTGGGTCCTGTACTTCCTGACGGGCCGCCCCCAGGTGGTGAACGTTGGAAACAACATCTCCACTTTGCTGATCCTCAACACTGGTTCCCACAAGTGTGCGTGCTCAGCCCCCTCCTGTACTCCCTGTTCACCCATGACTGCGTGGCCATGCACGCCTCCATCTCAATCATCAAGTTTGCAGACAACACACAGTAGTGGGCTTAATTACCAACAACGACGAGACAGCCTACAGGGAGGAGGTGAGGGCACTGGGAGTGTTGTGTCAGGAAAACAACCTCTCACTCAACATCAACAAAACAAAGGAGATGATCGTGGACTTCAGGAAACAGCAGAGGGAGCACCCCCCCCCCCCCTCCATATCGACGGGACAGCAGTGGAGAAGGTGGTAAGTTCCTCTGCGTACATATCGCGGACAAACTGAAATGGTCCCCCCACACAGACAGTGTGGTGAAGAGAGCATCCTGACGGGCTGTATCACCGCCTGGTACGGCAACTGCACCACCCACAACCGCAGGGCTGTCCAAAGGGTGGTGCGGTCTGCACAACGCATCACCGGGGGCAAACAACTCGCCCTCCAGGACACCTACAGCACCCGATGTCACAGGAAGGCCAAAAAGATCATCAAGGACAACAACCACCCGAGCCACTGCCTGTTCACCCCGCTACCATTCAGAAGGCGAGGTCAGTACAGATGCATCAAAGCTGGGACAGAGACTGAAAAACAACTTCTATCAGACTGTTAAACAGCCATCACTAACACAGAGAGGCTGCTGCCTACATACGGACTTGAAATCATTGGCCACTTTAATAAATGGATCACTAGTCACTTTTATTACTCATCTAATTGTATTTTATACCATCTATTGCATTTTGCCTATGCCGCTCGGTCATCGCTCGTCCATATATTTAAATGTATATATTCTTATTCCATCCCTTTACTTAGATTTGTGTGTATTAGGTACTGTAGTTGTTGTGGAATTGTTAGATTACTTGTTAGATATTACTGCACTGTCGAAACTAGAAGCGCAAGCATTTCGCTACACACGCAATAACATCTGCTAACCATGTGTATGTGACCAATGAAATTGGGTTTGATTTGATGTGATTTGATTTCCAACTCCTCCTCTCTAACCACACCCTGTACCACTGAGCTGTGTGGGCTAACTCATTTGCAGAAGGTACAACTAACAAAGATACACTACGGAGACTGATTGATTCACATTTCAATACATTTAATATAACTACACAGATACAATATAGCAAGATTTAAACTTACATTCAAAGATCTGGACAACTAATTATCCTCCTCTTCCATCCTATGTCATCTTGTAGCAGCATACACTACATGGGGGTCCAGCTCCTTCTCTCTCCTCCTCTCCATCTTCCTCTTCTTGGAGGTGAAATTCAGGGCGGCATAATTCTATGTATCTGTGTCTTGCTTCTGTAGATTTGCAAACATCATGACATAACCAACATATGTTATTTCCACGATTTCTGAACTGCTTATATTTCAGTATTTAATCATGCACTATTTACCTGATCAGTTTTACGTGATCATTTTGTGGTTGTCATTGAGAATCAGGTCCTGAATGTGATATAAAAGAGAAGCGAAAGAATGGGTTAACAGATCATTCCATTCTAGTGAACACACTCACTCTTCTGATCATCTGTGTACAGTATGTCATAGGAAAAACATCCACATTAAAGGTATAGTTCAAAGGCCCCATATTATCATGACATGGGCTCCTACCTGTGTCTGTTTGTGTCTGGTCTGATCTTGAGGACCAGGATGAGAATGACTATCAGTAGAACAGCAGTCACAACACCCAGGATCACAACCAGGGGAAGAAGGTACATGGTTCCATCATCATCCTCTCCTACTAGACTGATCGTTCCATTACAATGTCCTATTAGGTGACATTTTATTAAATCACTTGGTGACCCTTTAATGACAGACTAAAAAAGTTGCGCTATTGTTTCTTTATTATAATTTTTCTTATCTACATGAGAAAGAAAGATAAAGTCACTCTCTTTAGATGATTGGTGGTCCTTTATCGACAGACCTAAACATTTTGTCAGAGGTATTATTATATGGTATTATTTCACTGTAATAGCTACTGTAAATTGGACAGTGCAGTTAGATTAACAAGAATTTAAGCTTTCTGCAAATATTAGAAATGTCAATGTCCTGGGAAATGTTCTTGTTGCTTACAATCTCATGCTAATCGCATTAGCCTACGTTAGCTCAACTGTCCCGCAGGGGACCCACCAATCCTGAAGAAGATGTATTTAATAAACCTCTTAGGGCTAGGGGCAGTGTTCGGAAGTTCGGATGAATGACGTGCCCAATGTAAACTGGCTGTTACTCAGGGCCAGATGCTAGGATATGCATATAATTGGTAGCATTGGATAGAAAACACTCTGAAGTTTCTAAAACTGTTAAAATAATGTCTGTGAGTATAACAGAACTGATATGGCAGGTGAAAGCCGGAAGAAAATGCATCCGGAAAATGTTTTTCTGAGGTCACAGTCCATTTCAATGCTTGTCTATGTACAAATAAATAGCTCCCCGATTGCAGTTCCTATGGCTTCCACTAGATGTCAACAGTCTTTAGAAAGGGTTTCAGGCTTGTTTTTGAAAAATAGTTGAGTAGTTGTAGTTTTTCCAAGGTGTCTCTCATTAGAAGAGTAGTCTTGTTGCGCGCGTGAATGAGGTGCGCGCTCTTCGTTATTTATCTTCCCTATTGAACATACTATTCTCCATCTTAAATGGTATCATTTATTTAGATATTAGAGTACCTGAGGATTAATTAGAAACATCGTTTGACTTATTTGGACAAACTTTACTGGTAACTTTTTGGATTCGTTTGTATGCATGTTGAATGAGTGGATTACTGAATCAAGCGTGCCAACTAAACAGACATTTTTGGGACATAAAGAAGGACTTTATTGAACAAAATTACCATTTGTTGTGTAGCTGGGACCGTTGGGATTGCAAACAGAGGAAGATCTTCAAAGGTAAGTGATTTATTTTATTTCTATTTGGGATTTTGAGACGCCTGTGCTGGTTGGAAAATAATTTTGGTGTGGGGCGCTGTCCTCAGAAAATCGCATGGTATGCTTTCGCCGTAAGCTTTTAAACGATGTAAGACACTTGTATTTTCATGAATGTTTAATATTACGATTTTGTAACTTGAATTTGGCGCGCTCCAGCTTCACCGGATGTTGTCGATTTTGATCCGGCTAGCGGGATCCGTGCGCTAAGAGGTTAATTTTTGTCATTCATATATCATATATTTTGTATAAAGTATGACAAAGTCAAACTTAGTCACACTGCTTACTTTTTTGCAGAGCTCTCCTCCACAAGAGAATGTGTATTGCAATCAAGATAATAATGATAACAACTCGAACAAACATTATGTAGTTCAGCAATCCGGCTTGATTCTCTTGAGAAGGAGAAAAATACATAACTACAGTATGTTTAAAGAGGGAATTCTTAAGGTTTGTCACGCCTACCCCCGCTCCCCCGCTCTAGTGCTCGTCGTCGCTGGTCTACTAACAATCGGTCCTGGCAACCATCATTAGGCACACCTGCTCCCCATCGTTACGCAGACCTTGACCTCATCATCACCTTGATTACACTCCCTTTATTTAGCCCTCAGTAGCCTCAGTCATCAGGCAGTATTGGTTTTATTCATGTTCAGGACGCTTATCACTTTCACTTTCACAGTATGCTTATCACTTTCACTTTATCTGCCTTTTCATACCATTGAACTCACCTTCTGCGCCTGCTTCCTAACTCCAAGTGTTTCAAGGTTACTGACCCCCCAAAAAACATAATTTCTAATAACTGTACCTACATTTGGTGCCCCGTGTGAGGAGGACATTCTAGAAATAATTTGTAAAAAATTAAAGAATTATAATCAGCTCTTACAAGGTCTTACCCTCAATATCCAGAATGGTTCTGTTCACTTGAGTTGGTTATTCATTGGCTAAAGAGAACCACACAACATTTTGACATTCAGAAATTAAACTTTGTTTCTCCAAAATAATAATCCACAATGATATGATCCAACATCAGTATGGGCAACATTCCAAAGGCTCAAATTAAAACTCAAATCATCCTTTGCAGCTCAAAATGAGACGTAGTTTCTAAATCTCCCTGGAATCTGACTTTTTCATTGTAGGTTGTCACATGGGTACAAGTCCATGTCCTGGTGTGTTTCAGCCATATCCAGGATAACACTGAGTCTACAGTGGAGAAGCACTCCAGAGTCACAGATCCCCTAAAGGCATTGAATCTGTCAGCACAGACTGAGATACAATGGGATGCATGGTACCATCTAGAACACACAAGCCAGAGTACATAGTTGGAGAGAGAAATATTAGTTCATGCTGTAAATCCACCAGAGGTAACGGGCTCATGTTTGGCTAATTTATGTAGACATAAATCAATCAATTCACAATTTGCATGAGAGTTACAGTAAAGCCAAGTCAATAAGTTGAGTCAAGGCAGAAGACATTATCAGTTATCTTACAGTAAATAGCTACTAAAACACAGGAGATATGGACTAGGCAGTCTAGATATGCACATGCAGTACAGTACTTAGTGAGATGCAGAACCACACAGAAATCAGAACCATGGACAGCCACATCATATTTAGCTTACGTTGATTGGACTAAATAGTTTTTGGTATATTTTAGTTGTCACGGTAGAGGTGATCAAATCAAATCAAATCAAAGTTTATTTGTCACGTGCGCCGAATACAACAGGTGTAGACCTTACAGTGAAATGCTTACTTACAGGTTCTAACCAATAGTGAAAAAAAGGTATTAGGTGAACAATAGGTAGGTAAAGAAATAAAACAACAGTAAAAAGACAGGCTATATACAGTAGCGAGGCTATAGAACTAGCGAGGCTACATACAGACACTGTTAGTCAGGCTGATTGAGGTAGTATGTACATGTAGATATGGTTAAAGTGACTATGCATATATGATGAACAGAGAGTTGCAGTATTGTAAAAGAGGGGTTGGTGGGTGGTGGGTGGGACACAATGCAGATATCCCAGTTAGCCAATGTGCGGGAGCACTGGTTGGTCAGCCCAATTGAAGTAGTATGTACATGAATGTATAGTTAAAGTGACTAGGCATATATGATAAACAGAGAGCTACATCAGCGTAAAAGAGGGGTTGGGGGGGGGCACACAATGCAAATAGTCCGGGTAGCCATTTGATTACCTGTTCAGGAGTCTTATGGCTTGGGGATGAAATGTTGTAGTTAAAATGGTGCTTGGATAGTGTAGGCAGTTCCTGTTTTCGTTGTGACTTGCGATAACTCTCTGTGGTTCTAAATCAATCTTAGTTTAGTGGTCCGAAAATGTGAATTTATCCTGCCAATGTGTCTTCCTATTGTATCGGCCTTTAGGCTTGTATATCACGGACTCAAGGCATATGAATTTACAGGTTATAGAGACAACAATGCAATTATCACAACACATACTGTAGGTTGTAATATGGCTCCAGTGATTTTACCCACGCACCACTACCACCTGGTTTGTGTGTAAACCGGCACTGCACTTCTTACAATGCAAAGTGTATATCTATGTGCGGTATGTGGAGTCAGAGAGATTCTCATGGTCTCTCCTGAAAAATGTATTTGTATCTCAGCAACTCTAACCTTGGTTAAATAACAGTTAAATAAAAAAGCGCTTCTTCTGTGATAAGAAATAGATGTGTGTTGGTGTTCCTCCATTTCTAATGGTGTGATGGAGCCTGACACATATTCAGCTAAACTGCTATTCCTTTTAATCATATTGTATGTTTGTATATGTGGTGGCAGAGACGTTCTGTAGACAGAGAATAGAGATGTTCGGAGTGGATAAATGAATTGTTTATTATGTTAAAAACACACAGTCATACCGCAAAAATGGGATTCTCTATCAGAAGATTTCTTACAAGCTGTGAAATGTTATGGCTATGTAAGGATGGACAGGATCATTATGTAAATCTAACATAAAGACAATGTTAAAGTTACATTTTCTTTTTGAATTGTGAACTACAAAGCCATTTAAGTTACTAAATAGTAAAATGTTGCTTCTTGTAGTCTTTTTGACAGTGGTGATATCACTCACTGCAGCTGAAGGTATCTGACATCAGAGTACACTGCATCCTCTCTGCTGGTCTTCTCTCTCACTCTTCTAGAGGAGGACTTCTTCTTGGGGGTGAAACTGACAGCTGCATAGTTCAACATGTCACTGTCTTGATTCTGAGGGGGGTGGAGCCATGAGGAAATACATTATGATGACAGCATGATCTACTATATAATGTTTCTATTCTCCTGTGGAAGAAAACACTCTACAAAAGACATGACTGTTCAGACTATACACCCACTACATTGAGCTGACAGTCAGTGGAACAGTGACAGACAGAAGTTCAATGATCACAAAGATAAGTAGGCTACATCTAGTACAGTGACCTATTACTTCCAAGAAAGCTTATGTTACAGGGGAAACCAAGAGCAGACTCAAATGAGGAGACGGGGATGAAGTAACCAAGGCATATATTGAAACACAGGGGGGAGATGGAGTGCAGGTCAGGGGAAACTCCAGCACACCTGTCTCCTCCATCACAATCACACAGAGAGAGAGAGAGAGAGAGAGAGAGAGAGAGAGAGAGAGAGAGAGAGAGAGAGAGAGAGAGAGAGAGAGAGAGAGAGCAGTAGAGGCCGCTGCAGGAGCTGATGTGACAGCTTAATAGCATAAAAAGCACAAATAAGCTGAATACTAAAAAGCACAAATACTACTGATAATTTGGAGGTAGGCCGTTTGCATGAATATACAGCATTGTTGGGGATATTTACAGATTAAATTAGATTTACCTTGAATGTTCAGCTTGGTCCCATTCCCAAACAGTATCTCCCCACATGAAGCCACAGCACAGTAGTAAGTCCCAGCATCAGAGAGGCTGAGGTTCCTCTTGGGGAGGTTGTAGACACAGCTCTGTGTATGAAACACAGCCTCAGGGCTCTTCTCACACTGATCATTCCTGTCTACATGCGAGTAAAGGATTCCTGGAAGGGATTCTCCTGAGCCATGTCTGAACCAATAGACACTGTGCTCTCCTACACAGGTCTCAGTGTGTATTGTACAGTTCAGAGACACAGAGTCTCCTCGCTGGGCTGACTCAGACACAGGCTGCTGGAGCACAGACATGTTTCTGGACCCTGAACCTGACAAGAAGTTCAATAAACCCATTGAATCTCTAGAAAATTACTGTAGAAAGTGTTCAAACTCAACCTCTCATCTGATAAGATAATACCTCATATTTACACTGCATATATGTAAATTAAGTTATACAAAGATGTACCTTTTGCTATGAGAATGGCTCCTTCTCCAAACTCCACCTTGTTGTCATAAGAGCTTCCACAGTAGTATGTACCTGAATCAGAGAGCTGCATGTCTGAGATCTTTAGGTGATTCTTTTCTCGGGCGTTTTCCACTGAGAATCGAGGGTTATCCTTAAACTCATGGTAAAATGTTGCGTTCCTGTCGAACTTATAGACAGTTGAGAAGAGTTGAAGCTTATCTCCCAAGGGTTGCTTGTACCAGGAGAAATGCATGCCCATGTGGTCTTTATAGAAGCAGTGCACAATCACTGCGTCTCCAACGTTGGCTAATATGAGACCACTGTCCTGAAGTATAGATGAGGACCCAGTACCAGCTACTCCATCTATTAAGGAACATGAACAATATAGTATATTTGCTGTTACATACCCCAAACACAACTTAGAATATTCAAGGTGTCTGTAAAGTATTACATATGATATCTCAAGCATCCATATCAAGGGTGGACATCTCATAAGCAGAGAAATATAGAAGTTGGACTTACCCATCTCTACAAGAAGTGGAAATATCAGACACAGTGTGATCCTCTTTGAAGGTGTCATCGTCCTCACAACTTGTCTTGAGTGGAAAAAGTCCACCAATGTAGACAACACTTCAACAATGGAGTTGCAGGTGATTGGTCGAACTGGTCACATCATTTTTGTTGACGCCTTATTCCGTTGCGACAATCTTCTTCACATTGTCCAGAGTCACGGAGTCTCCTGGCTGGACTGAATCAGACACAGAAATATTTTATTATAGGTATATTCTTATCCTTAAATATTTAGGACAAATTTTGGTATAATCATTCAAGTTTGGAATCCCTTATTCTTTTTCACTACAGATACTGTTGTCTACATCACCACAATCATAGTTGTGAACTTCACGTCACTAAAAAACATCTATGGAAAACAATCTCTAATTCAGGACATTCAATTGGATTGAATGGATAGAATCCCTTCCCATGATTTTGTTATTGAGGAGGCAGATTCCTCTAGGCCTATAGGTGATGATAATACTTCACAGTTAAAACTGTGTTGTGTTTGACTAAGAACTACAGCTCGAGGTGAAATTACATAATAAATAGCTCATTGTGTTTTTTCACAGATTTCAGTCGACTCTGTATAGATAAGATGCCTCATCAAAAGACTTGGTTTAATGTTGTTACAATGGTCAACTTGAAGAGCAAGTAGTAGAGCCTAGAGTATGAGATAGCTAAGAGTTCTGAGACATCCGGCTGAAAACCACAGAGTGAGCGAGAGCGAGAGAGCGAGAGAGCGAGAGTAGAGGGTCCTGTGTACAAAGCTAGCAGGCGCTAACAAAGCACAGATACATCCTCATCTTGTGTTCATCACAGACTGCAGACTTACTGTAAATAGGTTGCTGTGTGTTTGAGGGCATGTTAGTGGCACGAGAAGAGATTAAAAAACGGTTTAACACTACAAATTAAAGCTGCAATATGTACCTTTTTGGGCGACCTGACCAAATTTACATAGAAATATGAGTTATTGATCTTTCATTCTCATTGAAAGCAGGTCTAAGAAGCGGTAGATCTATTCTAGGAGCTCTATTTCTAAGCTTCCTGTTCTTAATATTAGTTTTTGCATTTTGCTTTAACTTTCGGTTTTGTACACTAGTTTATAACAGCTGAAAATACAATATTTTTGCTCATTGAAAAGATATTTCACAGCGGTTTAGATGGAACAATGATTCTCTATTGCACTGGTTGTTTTGTCACATAAACTGAAATTAGGTGAACAATTAGAATTTTAGCAACCAGGAAATGGCATAGCGATTTCCGCATATTGCACCTTTAAAGATCCTGAGTTTGGCCTAAATAAATACATTCAACTTCCTTTGTCTTGACTGTTGTTAAATGCTTTATTCATCTTATTACAAGCAAGTCCATTTAAAATGAGTTTGGCAGAGAAGCAATGCACTTAATTCAAGTAGCTACATTAATAATATGTTACAGTAATACAAATAATAATGTTAATACAGTAAGAGTTGATAAAAAGAGAATTCATTGGACTGTTACATTCATCCAGTTCTACTGTCTGATCCCAGCGTACACCACTGTCTCCATGTGACCTCTCTGTCTTCTAGACCTGTTCTTCTTGTTTCTCAGATTCAGAGCTACGTAATGGAGATGGTTTGCATCTTGGGCCTGTGAGAAACAATTATAATTAGGGGAGGGGGAAATAATACCATATATTATTATTTAACATAAACATTTTCATACATATTTTTATGGTCATACAAAATGTAAGGAATTGTATTTACCTCTGCAGCCGTAGAAGGGACTGCTGGACATGTCGTCAGAGTGACTGATCCTGAAAAGAAACACACCAAAGATTTTTTTTTAAACATACCAAACCAGACCACACAGATACATCTGTAGCTACTGATATTAAAGAAGAGCAACTTCTAAAATGTAGTCACATACCTCTGCACTTCAGACACTTTCTCTGGTTCATCTTGTACATGATGCACGCAAGGACAATGATCAGGATAAACGAGAAAGCCAATCCTACACCCAGGCAGTACACCAAGAGAAGAAGGTCTGCCCTATGGCCTGTGGACATTCAAACATTGATAAAGGACCTTCAGAACACTAAGCCAATCTTCCACACAGAAGATTAGTAAAATATAATAAAGATACAAGCCGTATCACCTACCTTGAATGTCCAGCTTGGTCCCGTTCCCAAACAGTATCTCCCCACATGAGGCCAGAGCAAAGTAGTAAGTCCCAGCATCAGAGAGGCTGAGGATCCTCTTGGGGAGGTTGTAGACACAGCTCTGTGTAGGAGACCCATCCTCAGGTCTCTTCTCACACTGATCACTCCTGTCTCCATGGGTGTAAATTATTCCTGGATGGGATTCTCCTGAGCCATGTCTGAACCAATAGACACTGTGTTCTCCTGCACAGGTCTCAGTGTGTATTGTACAGTTCAGAGACACAGAGTCTCCTGGCTGGACTGACTCAGACACAGGCTGCTGGATCACAGTCATGTTTCTGGACCCTGAACCTGACAAGAAGGTTTATAAGTCAGTAAATCCGTCCCCAATGTTGTGTCCCAAGTTAACATTGTTGAAATCATACACAGTCATATCTGATCATGCAAATACAGCATAATTAAGCCATTTAATCCAAAACGTAATGTGAAAAAATCCCTTAACATTATAGGTGCAGAACATTAGTTACTATTTCCTTTCTCTGTAAATTCAGATGTTGTACCTTTCACAATGAGAATGAGTCCTGCTCCAAACTCCACCTGGTTGGCATAAGAGTTCCCACAGTAATATGTGGCTGAATCAGAGAGCTGCATGTCTGAGATCTTTAGGTGATTCATTCCTTCACCGCTTTGCACTGAGAAGCGCGTGTTACCCTTAAATTCATGGAAAAATGTTGCATTCTTGTTATACTTGTAAAAGGTTGATAAAAGTTGAGGATTGTCACCCATTGTTTGCTTGTACCACATAAAGTACCGTGCCAGGTTGCCTCTATAGAAGCAGTGCAAAGTCACTGTCTCTCCTACATTGGCTGTAACAAGATGCATTTCTGAGGATTGTGCAGCAGCTAGAATACACACAGAGACATGATCCATTACTTACACAAGTCCTTTATATACCCAAAATATTTGATGAATTGCATCCTTAAAGTACCTGAGTCTACATGCCTTAAGCAGACAAATATCACAGTTGGACTTACCCATCGCCACAAGAAGTGCCAGTATCAGACACTGTGCCATCATCTTTGAACTTGTCCTCTTCACAACCTGTGTGTTGAGTGGAAAAAGTCCACCCATGTAGACGACACCTCAACTATGGGGTTACAAGTGATTGGTCGAACTGGACGCGTCATTTTTGTTAACACCTTATTCAGCCAACCATGGTCTTTGTAACTGAAAATCACTCATAGAATCCATGCAAAGTGAACCAATGCTTACTGTGTAGGATATTTTGGAGAGGGTGGGTGAAGCATACACACTTTGCGGTGTCTAGATGATAAAAATATTTAAACATTGTTTAGTTTGCTATTTAGGCACCAACTGAATCAAAGATGTCCAATACTGAGGCAGTGTTTAAAGAGAATAAATGTATGTCCTTCGTTAAAGTGGGTTGAAAGTATAATGTTATCTGGTAACTATGCAGTACATTTTAAATTATACATTACACATCATGTACCTCCATGCTCTTGGTATCAAACGTGTGCTTTAAATAGATTTATCCCCACCCCATGCAACAGTTACAGGCAGTACTCCTGATGACCTGTAGGGGGGACTGTTATACATAGAGCATATCCTGATATGTACAGTCGTGGCCAAAAGTATGAGAATAACACAAATATTAATTTTCACAATGTTTACTGCGTCAGTGACTTTAGATATTTTTGTCAGATGTTACTATGAAATATTGAAGTATAATTACAAGCATTTCATAAGTGTCAAAGGCTTTTATTGACAATTACATGAAGTTGATGCAAAGAGTCAATATTTGCAGTGTTGACCCTTCTTTTTCAAGACCTCTGCAATCCACCCTGGCATGCTGTCAATTAACTTCTGGGCCACATCCTGACTGATGGCAGCCCATTCTTGCATAATCAATGCTTGGAGTTTGTCAGAATTTGTGGGTTTTTGTTTGTCCACCTGCCTCTTGAGGATTGACCACAAGTTCTCAATGGAATTAAGGTCTGGGGAGTTTCCTGGCCATGGACCCAAAATATCAATGTTTTTTTCCCTGGGACACTTAGTTATCACTTTTGCCTTATGGCAAGGTGCTCCATCATGCTGGAAAAGGCATTGTTTGTCACCAAACTGTTCCTGGATGGTTGGGAGAAGTTGCTCTCAGAGGATGTGTTGGTACCATTCTTTATTCATGGCTGTGTTCTTAGGCAAAATTGTGAGTGAGCCACTTCCTTGGCTGAGAAGCAACTCCACACATGAATGGTCTCAGGATGCTTTACTGTTGGCATGACACAGGACTGATTGTTGCGCCCACCTTGTCTTCTCCGTTCACTCTTTTTTCAGATGTCCCAAACAATCGGAAAGGGGATTCATCAGAGAAAATGACTTTACCCCAGTCCTCAGCAGTCCAATCCCTGTACCTTCTGCAGAATATCAGTCTGTCGCTGATGTTTTTCCTGGAGAGAAGTGGCTTCTTTGCTGCCCTTCTTGACACCAGGCCATCCTCCAAAAACCTTTGCCTCACTGTGATGCAGATGCAATCACACATGCCTGCTGTACTGGTTGTGCCCCGATCCCGCAGCTGAATCAACTTTAGGAGACGGTCCTGGTGCTTGCTGGACTTTCTTGGGCGCCCTGAAGCCTTCTTCACAACAATTGAACCGCTCTCCTTTAAGTTCTTGATGCTCTGATAAATGGTTGATTTAGGTGCAATCTTACTGGCAGCAATATCCTTGCCTATGAAGCCCTTTTTGTGCAAAGCAATGATGACGGCACGTGTTTCCTTGCAGGTAACCATGACTGACAGAAGAAGAACAATGATTCCATGCAACACCCTCCTTTTGAAGTTTCCAGTCTGTTATTCAAACTCAATCAGCATGACAGAGTGATCTCCAGCCTTGTCCTCGTCAACAATCTCACCTGTGTTAACGAGAGAATCACTGACACGATGTCAGCTGGTCCTTTGTGTCAGGGCTGAAATGCAGTGGAAATGTTTTTGGGGGATTCAGTTCATTTGCATGGCAAAGAGGGACTTTGCAATTAATTGCAATTAATCTGATCACTCTTCATAACTTTCTGGAGTATATGCAAATCGATATCATACAAACTGATGCAGCAGACTTTGTGAAAATTTATATGTGTGTCATTCTCAAAACTTTTGGCCACCACTGTAGAGTGAACAGGGGTAGAGCATTACTGTGAGGGTATGTGGAGGAAACACATACAGAATGAAAGTCAGTCTAATCCCTGTCATTCATGTACTAACTCAAATGTAGGCTACTAGTTGAGCGTTTAGTAGGGGTGTACCTCGTGTGTAGGCCTCTTCACTGTAGCCTATTATACATTAATACAATTTCTACTTTAAACTCTGTAAACAAATGATTGTAGTTTGAATGAATTAAAGCTATGATATTTTAAGTGGTAAGATACAGGCTACATGGCATACAGTATATAAATGGACTGTGATGCTTATTGTCATGGTTGTGAACAACATTGAAAGAATGAGAGAAAACAGAGTGACACCACATAGACATCCTGCTGAAAACCACATAGAGACACAGGGTGTGGAAAAGGCCAGCAGGCCTGTCCAAAGCATAGAGACGGACTTGTTTTGTGCTCACAGCAGACCACAGAGTGCAGGTACCTGTAAACATCTTGCTGTGTGGGTGTGACCATGGGTCGGTTTAGCATTTATCAGTAGGTTGGGTCTGCAGAAGGCCTCTGCACACATTCATACAGACATACTGTATGTACAGAACACAAGAGAAGGAACAAGTCTATTTTAGCCAGTATCAGTTGTTTAATGGAGTTGTATTGATGCTAAAAGTAGCAACATATGCAACATATATTTCAGAAAAGCAATTTAGTCTACTGACATACACTACCAGTCAAAGGTTTGGACACACACACTAATTCAAGGGTTTTTCTTTATTTTTTACTAATTTCTACATTGTAGAATAACAGTGAACACATAAAACTATGAAATAACACATATGGAATAATATAGTAAACAAATTAGTTGTAGATTCTTCAAAGTAGCCACCCTTTGCCTTGATGACAGCTTTGCTCACTCTTGGCATACTCTCAACCAGCTTCACCTGGAATGATATTCCAACTGTCTTGAAAGAGTTCCCACATATGTTGAGCACTTGTTGGCTGCTTTTCCTTCACTCTGCAGTTCTTATGAATGTCCAGCTTGGTCCTGTTCCCAAACAGTATCTCCCCACAGCACAGTAGTAAGTCCCATCATCAAAGAGGCTGAGGATCCTCTTGGGGAGGTTGTAGACACAGCTCTGTGTAGGAGACCCAGCCTCAGGGATCTTCTCACACTGATCACTCTTGTCTCAATGGGTGAAAAGGATTCCTGATCAGGATTCTCCTGAGCCACGTCTGAACCAATAGACACTGTGTTTTCCTACACAGGTCTCAGTGTGTATTGTACAGTTCAGAGTCACAGAGTCCCCTGGCTGGACTGACTCAGACAAAGGCTTCTGTACAATAGACATACTCTTGGACTCTAAATCTGAAAAGAGTGACATATTAATATCATGCTCTGTAAATTGTATTGTCCTGCTAGATTTATTTACAATTACAATACACAATTTATAGTGTATATTTAGAATATCATGGATGCAAAATTAATATCCAAAATATAGAACTGAGTTAGGTTACCTTTGACTTTGCCCATTTAAATAGCAGCAGAGTAGTACGTAGCTGAGTCCCCTAACTGACTTGTCTAGTTAAATAAAGGTTAAATAAAAATAAATAAACTGTGTCTTGGATATGGTCAGGTTAAAGCTGTCAACTCCTCTCTTCACACTCAGACGTTTAGTCCCAGTGAAGTTATATAACTTACCCATTTGTTTGAGAATTAGAAATATCTTCAACAGTGACACCATCTTTGAATATAACATATTGAGTGGAGAAAGTCTACCCATGTGTATAGCACTTCAACAAAGGGCTAATGGGTGATTGGTTGAACTGGACCCAATCTTCTTTCTTGACGCCTCATTCAGACGACCATGGTCTTGTGGTCTATTGCACCCTACAGAGTCACACAGTCTACTGGCTGGACTCACTGAGACACAAGATGCTGTAGAATGCAAGTAACTGTCTTAAAGGTTTTACTTGTTTGGTGGTTTGTGGCTTTCTCAGCTCTCTGGAGAACCCTGGGTCAACATAGTAGTCCATTTGTTTTCTCACCTGTCTGGACACCTGTCTGGACAACGCACTTAACCCTACTTAATCTGGTGAATTGCTCTGGATAAGAGCATCTTCTAAATGACTGACTTGTAAAAGTATAAGAGTGACCAGGGGTAGAGCAGTGGGAGTGTATATGGGATAAACACCTACAGCATGAAACAAGTCAATTGTATGGCAGTCTCATTCTGTATCATTCACAGAAACATGCATTAACTTTAGTGTAACAGCTGATTGGACTCACCAGCCTAATATAACCAATACACATGACACACGTAATCCACTCTGTATCACTGTCTGGTTAGAGTGGTTCTCATAGGAGGCAATCTATCAGAAGGAGTATCCTCCTCTATTGGTCTCCTTACAGAGAACCCTGCAGTAGAACCCTGCACTTGTCTGACTGAGAATGCACTAGTTCTACCATGACATCATAATAAAATGGCCCCTCCCCCTGAGCCCATCGATATAGAATAAATGGTTCTGTATTACACATGACGCACATGACACAGATGCTAAACTTGGAGAGCTCAAATAGAGTTCATGACCAGTTCTTTGTGGTTTGTAACTGATTTAAGATAACTATATATATCCAAGTAAGTTTATAAAGAACTGGTTTGCTGTGACTGCAAGCTGTCAGTAGAAACATGAACAACAGAAACAAATGTGAAAACAACAGACTGACACCAGATAGACATCCTGCTGAAAACCACAGAGACACAGAGAGCAGGTAGAAGGGTCCTGTGTGTACAAGGCCAGCAGGCCTGACCAAAGAATAGATATAGCCATGTACTTAGAGTAGACCTCAAGTACCTGTGAACTTGTTAGCTGTGTGTGGGGGGATGTGAGTGTCATGCTATCAACTCGTCTAAAAGAAGGTCAAGACATTTCAGAGAAGATATGACTTGAATAAATAGGTTGTGTGCCTTATGCAAAGACTCCCTGGAACTCAATTACAAAACTACACATTACAACAAATGAGTCATTGTCTTCATCATACAGTTCAATCTACTACCGGTTTCAATTTGAGTGATCGTTGCTCCTTGTTACTAAGCTACACAGTATTAAAACTATGTTGAGGCTAGTAGTAATGATCCAGGGATGATGACTGTCTGGCCTGTTTGGTGGTTGCTATTTAAAAATGCTGGAAATGATTTCGAACATGTTATAGATGTGTAATAAGCATGTAATAACTACATTACCTTGTTATAGATTCTTCATAGATACATATGGTCTTTTCTGGAATTTGATTGACTGCAAATTTCAGCTAGACACATGAACTATCACAGAAAAGCACCCTGTTAATGATACTTCATCAAATTAGTGGACATTTTGAACACTTCTACAAGTTGCTGCCAACTCTACTGTTGAGGCAGTTATGGGGACTTCCATGTTCACTGCTGCTCCCTGTTGAAAGACAAATGGATTGCAGTCCTGCAAAGTGCACTTATACGTATTCACATTTTGTCCATTGTAACTACTCCGTTACAATGTGAACATCGTCATATTTGATATCACTCAACCATATCTCAACCATATCAATTCGGTTGAAAGTATATTTAGCTAAGAAGTACATTTTTAGTTCAGTCTTTTCTTATGGAGAGAGAGAGTTGGGCTCTTAGTGACATGGATGTTGGTGGTTTTGATGGTGTGTGAAAAGAGAGTGTGGTGAGGACCCACTGTCATTGCTGGGGGTTAGAGTTGAGTTTACGTGAGTGGAACATCTATTTAGGGCAGTCAGAACACCACAGAGTGCTGTGATACAGGATATAGCTAAAATAAGACAGTTTGAGAGGCTCAAACACCAGCAATAGATACATATTTACAGTTATTATGCAACACACCATATTTTTTACATTGAGCATAGGCTTGATATGGTTGTTGCATGCTGAATCTGTGGGTGAAAGTGTTGTACAAATGTAACGACAGAGAAAAATATGAATAAAAATCAAACAATTCCTCTCTATGAAAGCAGTTGAATGTTTTATTTGATCAAAATGGAACATCAGTATCAATGTAAAATTGATCTGTAAGTAATTGTAACTTACAATGAAAAATCCACAGTCAAACCAATAGTGTAGAAAACACAGAATCAATTCAAGTTATTAAAGAGGAAAAGTTGACATTTCAGTCCATGTTGTGGAGTCTCACACCAGAGTACACAGTGTCTCTCTCCATGGCGCTCCTCTGTCTACCGGCCTTTGGTTTCTTGTGGACGACGTTCAGAGCGGCGTAATGGAGAGTAACAGACTCTTGATCCTAAAAGGAATAACAAAAATGAAAATCCAAATATTTGGTATTATACTAAATATTGCGGTATAGTGAAACAATCCTCTAATAAAATGCAAATGTTCATATTTTGATTGAAGGAAAAATACATTGGTTCAGCAACAACTAAACAAGTGTGAGGTCAGATTACCTGGTTATCATGACTGGGGACTGCAGGAGCACTTGGCTGAAGGTGGGTTCCTTTTAATCAAACACAAATAATCAATATAATCATTATCATAATACAATGAAGAGTGTTTATGACCAATTTTGACAAAAACATGTCAACTAATGTAACTGTACCAACAATTGATAAGCATACTGTATCTTGCACAATATTATTGCTTACCTATGCACTTGCTCATCTTGTACAAAACACAAGTAAGGACAATGATGAGGATGACACACAGACCCAATGCTACGCCCAGGCAGTACATGAACAGAAGATGGTCCTCCTTACAACGACCTGTGAAACATCAAATAGGGATAGAGACACTGAGACACTGAGGGATAAAGCTATGACAATGTTAGAGACACCAACAAGACTCGGCCTGATCTGAGAGTCATACTTTCTTCTCTCATATGCAAAGATATCTGAAGAAATCTGAAGATATATGAAACAGATTGTCAGAAGTATCACTTACGGTCAATGTCCAGCTTGGTCCCGTTCCCAAACAGTATCTCCCCACATGAGGCCACAGCACAGTAGTAAGTCCCAGCATCAGATGGGGTGAGGTTCCTCTTGGGGAGGTTGTAGACACAGCTCTGTGTAGGAGACCCAGCCTCAGGGCTCTTCTCACACTGATCACTCCTGTCTCCATGGGTGTAAATGATTCCTGAATGGGATTCTCCTGAGCCATGTCGGAACCAATAGACACTGTGTTCTCCTGCACAGGTCTCAGTGTGTAGTGTACAGTTCAGAGTTACAGAGTCTCCTGGCTGGACGGATTCAGACACAGGCTGCTGGAGCACAGACATGCTGTTGGACTCTGAGTCTGAAGAGAGTGGGTAACTAAAGTAAGACTAAGTGGGTGAAAAACATGAAAAGCCAAGTATTCATCAATAGCATTTGATGAAGCAGTTGTACAATCATACCAACATGTAGGGCCACACAAATTGTAATTGACGAAGCAAATATTTAGTTACCTTTGACAATTAAAACAGTTCCCTCTCCGTATGTGAGCTCATAGATGACTGTAGTGGAACAAAAGTATGTAGCTGAGTCCCCTGGCTCTGTCTTTGATATGGTCAAGTTACAGCTGTAGTCTCCTCTCCTCACACCCAAATGTTTGGTCTCAGTAAAGTCCTTGATAAAGTTGTTGGAATAATATTGGCCACCATAAAAAGAGGACGTCATGTGGAGGGGTTCCTGTCCAAAACTCTGCTTGAACCAATGAAACCTGGTCACCGACACATTAGGACAAAAGCAAGTGAGAGTCACAGTGCCTCCCAGCTCAGTAACCATCACAGGGGTTGGTTGGATTACGTTTGGTTTGGTAAAAGCACAAACTGTCAAAGCAAACAAACAAAATGGATCAAAAACAAAAACATGGATAAACCATTTCTACCCATTACAGACAGAACATCCACTTCATGTATCATATTCAAACTACATACTTCAAATGATTAAAAAAGGAACCAAATGAAATGTCTTACACTTACCCAAGTTGATGTAAAACATAAATACTTCTCTATCCATCATTGTAACATTAGTCTCTTCTGTGCTGTATAGTCTGTGGGTCTGACAGTGGGAGACTTTATATGCACCTTGTATATGATGGCACTTTACATGTACCCATCATACAGTAGGAGGGAACACTGAAACTAGAGATTTTATTGGCTGATTACAATCTTAGACGTGTGTCCTCTGGCTTACTATAGTTTGAGCTTCACGGGAGTTACTTTTTAAGATGACATTATAAAGTTAAGTAAGAGTTACTGGATGACGCAGTCAAAAATTTGCTTGATACAACTGTTTATTTTTTGAGAGAAATGAAACATTTACTAAAATGATTTCTCTTTGATGTTTGGACAGGAAACAGTAATTGATACTACCGACCCTAACTCAGCCCAACCCAAGCGTTAAAGTAATCATCCATAACGTACATTTACCCACCTCTGCATAGAATCACATTTCTGGCTCTTGATTTTCATCATCAACATTAAAATCTGATATTAGTTATATGAGCATTGAATAATATATATTTTTGTTGGCCTAATTTCAAACCTTTGTTTGTTTCCAATACCTTTATTTTTTCATGAAGGAAGAGGTAACAAAACTATTGAGATGGCACACAATCTTTATCTGCACTTTGTCCTCTTGTTGAATGTTTTAGGGTTTTTAAACGTTTTCAACTCGAGACCCAAATGAGAAATTGACTGTCCTCTCATGACCCAAATTCGACCTCCAAAGACCCTAAATAAGAAGAAATAGTGTGTGATTATAGATGTATTCTCATAACTCAGGACCCATAGTTTATGAAACTCTGCACAGTTTAGGGTTTGGAAAATGCTTTTAGCTTGTGGTTTGTATTCTTGACATACTTAGCACATATAACTGTTTGTTAACGTTCCAGATGAACACACACAGAGAGACAGAGAGAGAGACAGAGAGAGAGACAGAGAGAGAGACAGAGAGAGAGACAGAGAGAGAGACAGAGAGACAGAGAGAGAGACAGAGAGAGAGACAGACAGAGAGAGACAGACAGAGAGAGAGACAGACAGACAGAGAGAGAGACAGAGAGAGAGAGACAGACAGAGAGAGACAGACAGAGAGAGAAACTCCCAGAGAGAAACTCTACTGGGTGAAATTCCACAGTGTGCCATCACAGCAGCAAGATTTGTGACCTGTTGCCACCAGAAAAGGGCAACCAGTGAAGAACAAACACCATTGTAAATACAACCCATATTTATGTTTATTTATTTTAACTTGTGTGCTTTAACCATTTGTACATTGTTGCAACACTGCATATATATAATATGACATTTGTAATGTCTTTATTGTTTTGAAACTTCTGTATGTGTAATGTTTACTGTTCATTTTTATTGTTTATTTGACTTTTGTATATTATCTACCTCACTTGCTTTGGCAATGTTAACACATGTTTCCCATGCCAATAAAGCCCCTTGAATTGAATTGAATTGAATTGAATTGAATTGAGAGAGAGACAGACAGACAGACAGACAGACAGACAGACAGACAGACAGACAGACAGACAGACAGAGACAGACAGACAGACAGAGACAGACAGACAAAATGCTTTTAGCTTGTGGTTTGTATTCTTGACATTGTACATCTAACTGAGAGGCAGGGGTCTGGTGTTTACCGAAATAATTACAATTTAGCATTTACTGTTACTCTCAAGCGGGAAACCTTCACTCTTGCGCAGACATTTAGAAATGAAAAAAAATAAGCCACGGGAGTTTTTTGAGTGAGAATAAAGACGACTTTCGAATAGTAAAACATGTATAAAAGCAACAGATACCATTAATAAGAAGGGGCTAGAAGAGTCTTGTATGGTGAGTGTGGCGGATTAATCAGAATTAGTTGGGTAACATAGATAAATAAGATGTTTTATTTACATTATATGCTTATGTGAGATACTTGTCATTAGAATGTATCCCTTTGGACTATACTGTTGGCAGTTGCACTTTTCCCTTCTCAGCTAGGGCTCAATCACTTGGGGCCCAGAGAGGGGAGAGGTCAGGCTTGTCTTTTACATGTCTCTGGTATTATGCAGAATATCAGAAAGGGAGGAGTACAGAATGGAACATTGTCTTCATATGTGAATGTATCTGTTAAACCATGTGAAGGGATGGCGTGATTAAGGGGGAACCAATTATCTCTTGGCTCCACAATGTCTGTGCACAGGTCACTCCCCTCAGTGAGCTTGTCCAGGAGTGGGGAGAAGAGGGGGTTTACTTGAGATGGGAGTATATAGAGTTGACAATTGAGTTATGCCTTGGATATGGTAATGTTTTGGTACTATGAAGTACCAGGAACGAGATTAGAAACTCGTTTTAGAGACCAAACTGAGCGATAATTTATAGCGAATGCAATCTGGCTAAGGGATACTCCTTTCTCAAGTAAAAGGCCCATTGTGAAGTTTTCCTAAGATCTGTGGTTTTCCTAAGATCTGTGGTTCGTCATGTAAGTTGAGAGGGGTGTATCTTTTCTATAAAAGATCTGTTGCCATTATGTTGGGACTCTTAACAATTCATTATAGATAGTGAATTGTTGAAAGTCACAGGGCTATGGTAAAGCTCATATTATTAAAGATAAAGTTTAAGTTTAAGTATAACTCTGACTGGTGTGTGGTTTGTAACTCTCCTCATTTGGTAATACAGGAAATTGCCACGACATAAGCTACCGAGTGGCTAGGACAGGCAAGCCCCATACTATTGTGGAGGACATTATTCTTCCTGCTGCCGCGAATATGACTGGGACAATGCTGGGGGAAAAGGCAAAAAAAAATATACAGACAAAGACTTCCTCAAACAACACTGTTTCACTACAAAGTGACATGGCAGGAGATGTTGTGTAATAATTACTGCTTCGCATACAAGCCAGTGAATTACATGCGTTACAGCTGGATGAGTCAACAGACGTGGCGAGCATGGCACAGCTCCTGGTATATGTCCGTTACGTTTATGAGGGGTCAATTAAGGAATCTTCTTCTGCAAACCACTGGAAACCAGGACCACATGAGAGGATAGATGGACAGCTTTGTGACATCAAAAGGACTTTGGTGGTCAAGATGTGTTGGTATCTGTACTGATGACGCAAAAGTCATGACAGGGAGACATAGTGGAGTGGTAACGAGCGTGCAAGTAGTTGCTCCCTACGCCACTTGGGTAGACTGCAGCATCCACCGAGAGGCTCTTGCTGCCAAGGGAATGCCTGACAGCTTGAAAGACGTTTTGGACACTACAGTGAAAATTGTTAACTTTGTTAACTTCTTATGGCTGCAGGGCGGTGCCGGTACACTTATGACAACAGCCACTTCAAGTGCAGGGCGCGAAATTTAAAAGATATATTTTTTAAATATTTAACTTTCACACATTAACAAGTCCAATACAGCAAATGAAAGGTACACATCTTGTGAATCCAGCCAACATGTTCGATTTTTAAAATGTTTTACAGCGAAAACAGCACGTATATTTATGTTAGCTCACCACCAAATACAAAAAAGCACAGACATTTTTCACAGCACAGGTAGCATGCACAAAGCCAACCTAACTAACCAAGAACCAACAAACAACTTCATCAGATGACAGTCTTATAACATGTTATTCAATAAATCTATGTTTTGTTCGAAAAATGTGCATATTTCAGGTATAAATCATAGTTTACATTGCAGCTACAATCAGAATTTGCACCGAAAGCAGCCATAATAATTACAGACACCAATGTCAAATACCTAAATACTCATCATAAAACATTTCTGAAAAATACATAGTGTACAGCAAATGAAAGACAGGCATCTTGTGATTCCAGCCAATATTTCCAATTTAGTAAGTGTTTTACAGCGAAAACACAATATAGCGTTATATTAGCTTACCACAATAGCCAGAAAGACATGCCATTTCCCAGTAGCAAAAGGTTAGCGATCGTAACAAACAAGCAAAAGATATATAATTTTTGACTAACCTTGGCAAATCCAAGTCCCCTTTCGCGCCTCCAGAAAACAGGAAATGGGCGGACATGTCATACAAAGAGCCTGTATTCCACTTCAGACCAAGATAAACACTAAATTTCTTCTCTCACCGCCTCTTGACATCCAGGGGAAGGTCTATGAAGTGCACGTATACTCTTACGTATCACGCCCATTTATAGGCAGGAAGTAGAACAGAGCCCCAATTTCAGACCTTCCACTTCCTGGTCAGGAAGTTTGTACCAAATGAGTTCTGTTTGACTCACAGATATAATTCAAACGGTTTTAGAAACTAGAGAGTGTCCAATAGTAATAATAATAGGCATATTGTACGAGCAAGAATTGAGTACGAGGCCGTTTGAAATGGGCACCTTTTATCTGGCTA
The DNA here is from genome assembly GCF_029448725.1 of Salvelinus fontinalis. Classification (NCBI taxonomy): domain Eukaryota; kingdom Metazoa; phylum Chordata; class Actinopteri; order Salmoniformes; family Salmonidae; genus Salvelinus; species Salvelinus fontinalis. Next base: position 28,200,266 of record NC_074675.1, on the reverse strand, counting down.
CTCAATACTGCCCTTTTCAGCCCAAACAGGTTAAAGCAAGGCCCCTGAACTCTCGTGTATTTTCTGCATTATACAATGATATGGGCAGCGACCATGTAACGCTTTTACAACATACAGAAGTGTGCTCGTTATCAAGGGGCAAAGTATTATTATGGGTGGCAGGTAGCCTAGTGGTTAGAGCGTTGGACTAGTAACTGAAAGGTTGCAAAATCGAATCCCCGAGCTGACAAGGTAAAAATCTGTTGTTCTGCCCCTGAACAAGGCAGTTGTTGTTGGCACTGTTCCTAGGCCATCATTGAAAATAAGAATTTGTTCTTAACTGACTTGCCTAGTTAAATAAAGGTAAAAAAGAAATTAACACGTTTTTCTTCATTGAGAGACGAGCTTAAAGCTTCTTGTCAATAGGGGGGCTGTTAGCACTTTGTAATAATGACGTTCCCAAATTAAACTGCCTCGTACTCAATTCTTGCTCGTACAATATGCATATTATTATTACTATTGGATGGAAAACACTCTCTTGTTTCTAAAACCGTTTGAATTATATCTGTGAGTGAAACAGAACTGGACTTAGAGCAATTTTCCTCATTTTTGACAACGTCAAATGTGATATTGCGAAAAGATGTGGCATGGGTCCTCAGATCCTAAAAAAGTTATACAGCTGCACCATCAAGAGCATCCTGACTGGTTGCATCACCGCCTGGTATGGCAACTGCTCGGCATCCGCCTGCAAAGCGTTACAGAGGGTAGTGCATACGGCCCAGTACATCACTGGAATCAAGATTCCTGCAATCCAGGACCTATATACCAGGCGATGTCAGAGGAAGGCCCTAAAAATTGCCAAAGACTCCAGCCACCCAAGTCATAGAGTGTTCTCTCTGCTACCGCACAGCATGTGGTACCAGAGTGCCAAGTCTAGGTCCAAAAGCCTTCTAAACAGCTTCTACCCCCAAGCCATAAGACTCCTTAACAGCCAAATGGCTACCCGGACTACTTGCATATACCCCGCCCCCTTTTTTTACGCTGCTACTACTCGCTGTTATTATCTATGCATAGTCACATTACCCCTACCTACATGTACATATTACCTTCATTACCTCAACTAACCTGTACCCCAGCACATTGACTCGGTACCGGTACATCTTGTTTTTAGCCTCATAATTGTTATTTTCTTGTTGCTCTTATTTTTTTACTTTAGTTTATTTAGTAAATATTTTCTTACATTTAATTTGTATTAAAACTGCATTGTTGGTTAAGTTTTTAAATTTCACGGTCTACACCTGTTGTATTCGGCGCATGTGACAAAAAACATTTGATTTGATTTGATTTGTACTAGACTGTCATCAATTAAAAAGTTAACATTGGCCGTTGATTACATCACACTTTTTACATGGTGGGGTCTCGAAAAATATTGGATATCAAAATGGGGTCGCAGGACAAAAAAGTTTGGAAACAGCTGATTTAGGTTTGGTGGGGCTCATAAATGACCCCAAGGCTTCACCGTACAGATGGATTACACATGTTCAAATTAACTATCCACTAGCCCTAAGCCTTAACCCCAGCCCTAGCCTAACTCTGACCATAGCACTAACCTCAGCCCTAACCCTAGTCCTAGCCGTAACCCCTTCCTAACCATAACCCTAACCATAGCCTGAATGTAGATACAGCTACAAAGGTAGACAGGTCTTTTCAGGTGTTTTTGCTAAAAGTGGGGTAGCTGCAGTCCAGTATGGTGACTGGAGAATGGCCGAGTAGGTGTGTCGAAAGGAAAGTAGTGGGCAGGTGGAAAGGAGTGGGTGTGTTGACAGGAAAGTAGTGGGCGTGTGGAAAGGAGTGGGTGTGTTGAAAGGAAAGTAGTGGGCGTGTGGAAAGGAGTGGGTTTGTCGAAAGGAAAGTAGTGGGCGTGTGGAAAGGAGTTGGTGTGTTGAAAGGAAAGTAGTGGGCGTGTGGAAAGGAGTGGTGTGTTGAAAGGAAAGTAGTGGGCGTGTGGAAAGGAGTTGGTGTGTTGAAAGGAAAGTATTGGGCGTGTGGAAAGGAGTTGGTGTGTTGAAAGGAAAGTAGTGGGCGTGTGGAAAGGAGTTGGTGTGTTGAAAGGAAAGTAGTGGGCGTGTGGAAAGGAGTGGTGTGTTGAAAGGAAAGTAGTGGGCGTGTGGAAAGGAGTTGGTGTGTTGAAAGGAAAGTAGTGGGCGTGTGGAAAGGAGTTGGTGTGTTGAAAGGAAAGTAGCGGGCGTGTGGAAAGGAGTTGGTGTGTTGAAAGGAAAGTAGCGGGCGTGTGGAAAGGAGTTGGTGTGTTGAAAGGAAAGTAGTGGGCGTGTGGAAAGGAGTGGGTGTGTTGAAAGGAAAGTAGTGGGCATGTGGAAAGGAGTTGGTGTGTTGAAAGGAAAGTAGTGGGCGTGTGGAAAGGAGTGGTGTGTTGAAAGGAAAGTAGTGGGCGTGTGGAAAGGAGTTGGTGTGTTGAACGGAAAGTAGTGGGCGTGTGGAAAGGAGTGGGTTTGTCGAAAGGAAAGTAGTGGGCGTGTGGAAAGGAGTTGGTGTGTTGAAAGGAAAGTAGTGGGCGTGTGGAAAGGAGTGGTGTGTTGAAAGGAAAGTAGTGGGCGTGTGGAAAGGAGTTGGTGTGTTGAAAGGAAAGTATTGGGCGTGTGGAAAGGAGTTGGTGTGTTGAAAGGAAAGTAGTGGGCGTGTGGAAAGGAGTTGGTGTGTTGAAAGGAAAGTAGTGGGCGTGTGGAAAGGAGTTGGTGTGTTGAAAGGAAAGTAGCGGGCGTGTGGAAAGGAGTTGGTGTGTTGAAAGGAAAGTAGCGGGCGTGTGGAAAGGAGTTGGTGTGTTGAAAGGAAAGTAGTGGGCGTGTGGAAAGGAGTGGGTGTGTTGAAAGGAAAGTAGTGGGCATGTGGAAAGGAGTTGGTGTGTTGAAAGGAAAGTAGTGGGCGTGTGGAAAGGAGTGGTGTGTTGAAAGGAAAGTAGTGGGCGTGTGGAAAGGAGTTGGTGTGTTGAAAGGAAAGTAGTGGGCGTGTGGAAAGGAGTTGGTGTGTTGAAAGGAAAGTAGTGGGCATGTGGAAAGGAGTTGGTGTGTTGAAAGGAAAGTATTGGGCGTGTGGAAAGGAGTGGGTGTGTTGAAAGGAAAGTAGTGGGCGTGTGGAAAGGAGTTGGTGTGTTGAACGGAAAGTAGTTGGCGTGTGGAAAGGAGTTGGTGTGTTGAAAGCTATCTTATATAGGTTAGACTGTTTTGATTGAGCGGTGTGGTTTTTTCCTTACTTTTCTTACCACGCAACAACCATACATTGAGCTACCAATACCGCAGGAGTTTGGACGTCTGTTTTGAAGCCAGAGCATGACTGTTACGTTCCTGACCTTATTTCCTTTATTTTGTCTTTGTTTAGTATGGTCAGGACGTGAGCTGGGTGGGCATTCTATGTTATGTGTTTCTATGTTGGGTTCTTTTCAATTAGCCTGATATGGTTCTCAATCAGGGGCAGGTGTTTTACGTGTCCTCTGATTGAGAACCATATTAAGGTAGGCTGTTCACACTGTTTGTTTGTGGGTGATTGTTCCTGGGTCAGTGTTTGTGCCACACGGGACTGTTTCGTTTGTGAGTTGGTTCCTGTTCGTGCGTTCTTCGTTGTCTGTAAGTTCTCATGTTCAGGTCTGTTTACGTCGTTTGTTATTTTGTAGTTGTTCAAGTGTGCTTCGTGTTCGTCTTTTCTTATTAAACAGATTATGTATTCAACCCACGCTGCATTTTGGTCCGATCCTTGCTCCTCCTCAGACGAGGAGGAGAACGAACGTTACAATGACTCCGAGTCGTATTTCACTGTTAGTTTTACACAAGTAATTGTACATTTTCTGTTATGAAACTGACAATTGTTAATTTTGTATTAAAAGTACTGATGATGTGTGTACTGTTGCTTCATGTGTTGTATGTGTGTGCTTACTGTGACTGTCACCCTGATATTGGCTACTAGGTAGCTACTTCCCACGCTGTTGCCAGACAGTAGTGCTTGGCAAGGGGGAGCGAAGGGCACTATGTTCCGGTGTTGTTGCCGGTAATTCCCTCCCCATTGAGTAATATACTGTATGTATGTATCTATCAAAGTGACAACTAGATGTTAATCAATATTTGTTTTTGTGTATGCTGCTATCCTACTTGAAATAAAATAATGATGGTAAAACATTGCCACATTAGCTACCTCCGCGACACGACCGTGAAATAGCTTCCCAGTAAGAAGCTCTTCAATTCGGCAGGCACGTTGATACAACACCGGTGCACTGGTCGCCGGCTTGTTGACTTGTTATTCAGTCCATTCAGCAAAACGGTCTTCAGTTCCAAAAACTCTGCCCAATTAGCTGATTAGCTCGCCCCATACACCTGTCACCATATAGGGCTGCAGCTACCCATACTTGTTTTTACCTCATGATCATAGCATGCAGATCTGTCTGGGTATAAGAGCTACTAACCCAGGGATTCCCCAACCCCGACACAAACCCATGTAATCAAAGGTCAATTTTTGCTTTTATAATTGGAGCTATGACAGTCTATTTCAAATCAGTCTAACAATACTTTGACAGGTTTTCAATCTGAAGGAAGTAAGGTTTGAAGTGACTGAAATGCATCAGAAAGGCAATGGGAAATTCAGATGATCACCAGGCAATCATTTTGTATGATATTCTGTGTAGAAAAGAACATCATCATTAATGAGTCCCCAGTCTGAGTTAGTGCCTGGTCTTGTCCACTCTGTTCTGGCTTGTAGTTTAAACCATTCCAAAGATAGAGCCACATTTGTAGGAAGAAAACAGAAACCGCTCTATTTATGGTGTAGCCTCCTAGGTTTTGTATTCAAGTCAATGTACCCACAGGAGGAGAGAAGCTAGGTGTCCTCCGGCTAAACCATGGTGCTGCCCTACAGTGCTGCTGAGACTACTGTAGTACTTCATTGCAAAACAGTGTGTTTTAGACAATTATTTGGTGAGGTGAATATATTTAGTGTAGTTGTATGTAAAACGGATAACTTATTTATTGGTTCATTATTTTTTTTTTTATGAAATCCACTGTTGGATGGTTCTCCCCTTCCTCCTCTGAGGAGCCTCCACTGGTATACACATGATGGGGATCTATCTACAGAGGACAACGACAAAATTCTGTCTGGCCATTTCTCAGTTATTTGGAGCAGACAGAGCCCGCTGTAATAGCGCAAACTTACTATTGAAACAAAAGATCATGCCTATGTATTTAAGATTGAAATATACAATGCATTCGGAAAGTAATCAAAACCCTTGACTTGTTCCACATTTCGGTAGGTTACGGCGTTGTTCTGAAATGTATTACATGTATTTTTTTCCTCATCAATCTACAAACAGCACCCAATAATGATAAAGCAAAAACAGGGTTTTAGACATTTCTGAAGATCTATAAAAATGTAAAATAAAAACTGAAATATTACATAAGTATTCAGACCCTTTACTCAGTACTTTGTTGAAGCACCTTTGGCAGCGATTACAGCCTCGAATCTTCTTGGGTATGACGCTACAAGGTTGGCACACCTGTATTTGGGGAGTTTCTCCCATTCTTCTCTGCAGATCCTCTCAAGCTCTGTCAGATTGGATGGGGAAGAACGATGCATAGCTAATTTCAAGTCTCTCCAGAGATGTTCAATCGGGTTCTGGCTGGGGCACTCAAGGACATTCAGAGACTTCTCCCGAAGCAACTCCTGTGATGTCTTGGCTGTGTGCTTAGGGTCTTTGTCCTGTAGGAAGGTGAACCTTTGCCCCAGTCTGAGGTCCTGAGTGCTCTGGAGCAGGTTTTCATCAAGGATCTCTTTGTACTTTGCTCCGTTAATCTTTCCCTTTAAAGATTTCATTTTTTTCCCTTTTTTTTCTTTCTCCCAGTCCCCTGACTAGTCTCCCAGTCCCTGCCTTTTGACAAACTCCAAGCGGGCTGTCATGTGCCTTTTACTGAGGAGTGGCTTTCATCTGTCCACTCTGCCATAAAGGCCTGATTAGTGGAGTGTTGCAGAAATGGTTGTCCTTCTGGAAGGTTCTCCTATCTCCACAGATGAACTCTGGAGTTTTGTCAGAGTGACCATCAGGTTCTTGGTCAAATCCACGACCAAGGCCTTTCTCACCCAATTGCCTAATTTGGCCGGGCGGCCAACTCTAGGAAGAGTCTTGGTGGTTCCAAACTTCTTCCAATTAAGAATGATGGAGGTCACTGTGCTCTTGGGGACCTTCAATGCAGCAGAATGTTTTTGGGACCCTTCCCCAGATCTGTGCCTCGACACAATCCTGTCTCGGAGCTCAATGGACAATTCCATCGACCTCATGGTTTGGGTTTTGCTCTGGCATGCACTGTCAACTGTGGGACCTAATAAAGACACGTGTGTGCCTTTCCAAATCATGTCCAGTCAACTGAACTTACCACAGGTGGACTCCAATCCATCTCAAGGATGATCAATGGAAACAGGATGCACCTGAGCTCAATTTCGAGTCACATAGCAAAGGGTCTGAATACTTATGTAAATAAGGTATTTTTTCCCAAAAAAATGATATATGTTTTTGCTTTGTCATTATGGGGTATTCTGTGTAGATTGGTGACAACATACATTTTTTATACACTTTAGAATAAGGCTTTAAAGTAACGAAATTTACAAAACGTCAAGGGGTCTGAATACTACACTTTTCAGTATAGTACCTGAACATGCATGGACTAGATTGAGATTGAGGTCTTCGATTAATCTAATTTTTCAGCTTTGTCTCTTGCTCTTGTCCAGTCTGATGTTTGAAGACCTTTGTCCCTGGAGACACAGTTAATATGGAATACTTCATCACCGGGGACCTCGGCAACTACAACAACTGGTTCAAAGTGACAATGGGACAGTCTGAGTAGGTCCAGCCAGGAGACTGGGTGCTCTGAAATGGACAATACACACTGAGACCTGTGCAGGAGAACACAGTGTCTATTGGTTCAGACGTGGCTCAGGAGAATCCCGTCCAGGAGAGCCAATACTATACAATGATACAAAAAAATAGGAAATATAAACGGTTTAATTCTTTCAGGTGGTGACATTCAAGTGGCGACTGAAGCAGATATAAGGACCCTTGTCCTCCTCTCCATCATAAGAACTGAAGCTTTCGTCTGCTGTCTGATCATCATCTTCATCATCTACCTCGTAAGAAAATAGATCAATTCAATGATTCAGTTTCTCAATCCTTCAGCTGTTACAAACACAAATGTGGTTTACGGTCTGTTCAAATGTTTCAGTGATCGTCAGCTTCGTTGACAATGCCAAGTTAAAATGGTGATCCAAAATGTTGACGATGCAGATTCACTTGTAATACTTTTTTGATATTTCTGTTCAGACTTTCAATAAATGAATCTTAATTGAAAATTCAATTTTTTACAGTATGATATATTAATATACTCAAACAAGACTGATGGGAAGTATTTCACAGTTATTGCTTAATGGGAGCATACACAACTTGTCTCAGATATGTCTCCACCCTGCCCTTTCCACGCTCTGATTTGTTTGTTTGAGATTTTATTGAGAATGTGTAGCAGTATAACTTCAAGAAAAAAGTCCATGGTCACCCCTAATTAAAAAACAAAACGAATTTTTTGTGTATTATTGTTTGGCATTCATACCTGATATAATATTAATTGATTACATTAATATATGGCATTCATATATCATATATTTTGTATACAGTTTAACAAAGTCAAACTTAATCACACTGCTTACTTTTTTGCAGAGCTCTCCTCCACAAGAGAATGTGGGTTGCTATCAGGATAATAACGATATCAACCAGAACAAACATTATGAAGTTCAGCAATCCGGCTTGGTTCTTTTGAGAAGGAGAAAAATACATACATATGTTTAAAAGGAGGGAATTCTTAAAGTTGCTTACCAGAAACCTCCCACATATAATTTATAGTAACTGTACCTACATTTGGTGCCCCGTGTGAGTAGAATGCATACCTCTCAGAATTTGTAAAAAAAATAATATATATATATATATATATATATATATATATATATATATATATATATAAACATATATATATAAACATATTTTACAAGGTCTTACCCTCAATGTCCAGCTCGGCTCCGTTCACTTTAATTTATTCATTGGCTAAAGAGAACCACACAACATTTTGACATTCAGAAATTCTAATTGGAAACATAGTTTGCTACTAAATGTTCTGTTTCTTCACTGACCTTGAATCATGAGAGATGCACCATCTCCAAAATAGTATTCATTATACCAGAATACTCCAAATTAAAACTCAAATCATCCTTTGCAGCTCAAAATTAGACATCTCAGCGAAATCTCCCCGGAATTGCACTTTTTCATGGTATGTTGTTACATGGGTACAAGTCCATGTCACGGTGTGTGTTTCAGCCATATCCAGGATAACACTGACTCTACAGTGGAGAAGAATGTTTTTCTTTTATCTTTTGACTCTTTGTGTTTCATAATTTTCCTTCAATTCGCAAGAGGCTGAATGTATGTCACAGGAGAAAGCATCCGAGCGAGCGAAACAGCGGCACTCTATCTTTCTACTTCTAGGCCATCTATCTGATACTGTCTGGTCCAAACGAGTACGACATTGTTGCCGCCCGTCTGGCCTCCTTTGACAAAAAAAGTCTACAAAATTAGCCAATTAGCATTGAGGTAAACTGAGCGAGCTCAACTGTGAATGGTCCTGGCGCACCAAAATCAAGTGTCAAGGGAAGCAAGCTTGGATTTGGCATCACTACTATCAAATCCAATTGACAGTGTACGTCATTGACAGAAAAACTTGTATTGTTGCATCGATGTGTTGTTGTCCTTCGGTTGCTAGCTAGCAAGCTGACTAAAATTGTTCCTTTCCCGAAATTAGCCGTGGATGGAGATAGGGATTTGGACTTGTGGTTTTACTTAATTCTCCGTACTGGCCAATGATTATAACGTTGATTCTGATCCAACCATTAATTCATACATTGTCGTGCCCCTGGCCTGAGAGGATGGAAGTTCAATATATAGATAGATGTATATGGCTAATGTTAACTAGCTAACGTTGCCCATGAACGGAAGTTATGCTAGCGAGCAAGCATTTTAGCCAGGTAGCACACAGTAGGACAACAAAAAATTACAGCGTGTACTGTATGACAGAGTGAAAGACCGTTTCGCCAACATGAGAGGAGGATGGCGTGGGCGTTTCTCTACATGTAGGGTGAGTCAACATGTTTTTCTAATTGCACAAACATGCATGCACACACACACACACACACACGCACACAGAAATCAGAACCATGGACAGCCACATCATATTAAGTTCATGTTAATTGGACTATATTGTTTATTGCATATTTTAGTTGTCAATGTATTAGACTAAGCAGAGGTGATTTAATGACGTTGAAATGTTGAAATTGAAATGGTGCTGGAAAAGTGGATTTTTCTTTGTGGTTCTAAATCAATAGTTGTTAAGTGGTTTAAAAATGTCGGAAACATAAACTTGCTTGACCATGCTGTAGGTCATGTAACTGTCTGATACTTTACATGCTTTGCGGACTTCACTGGATAGAGGTTTGTATCTGGTTTTGTGATAAAACAAAGATGTGGTTGAATTTATTCTGCTGTGTCTTATTGTCTCGGTAATTAGGCCTACATATCACTGTCTCAAGGCATATAACAGGTTATAGAGCAAACAACACAATCACAACACATAGGTTGTAATATGGCTTGGCTTCCGCAGTGATTTTACCCACGCACCGCTACTGCCTGGTAGGTGTGTAAACCGACACTGCACTTCTTACAAAGAGCGCATTTATTGTAAATCATATACATGTATATCTGTGTCCGGTATGTGGAGTCAGAGCGATTCTCATGGTCTCTCCTGAAAAATGGATTTGTATCTCAGCAACTCTAAACTTGGTTAAATAACAGTTAAATAAAAAAGCACTTCTTCTGTGATAAGAAATAGATGTGTGTTGGTGTTCCTCCATTTCTAATGGTGTGATGGAGCCTGACACATATTCAGCTAAACTGCTATTCCTTTTAATCATATTGTATATTTGTATATGTGGTGGCAGAGATGTCCTGTAGACAGAGAATAGAGATGTTCGGAGTGTATAAATGATTTGTTTATTATGTTAAAAACACACAGTCATACAGCAAAAATTGGAATCTGTCAGATGATTTTTTCTTACAATAAAAAGCTGTAAAAAGTTATGGACATTACAGGATTATATAAATAAATAAATATAATATATAGACAATGTTAAAGTTACAGTTTATTTGTTGCATTGTAAGTTCCATACTAATTTCAGTTACTAAAATCAGTTTTATTAGGCTACAAAAAGTAAAATGGTTATTCTTGGTGTCTTTGTGACAGTGGTGACATCTTTCACTGCAGGTGCCTGACATCAGAGTACACTGCATCCTCTCTGCTGGTCTTCTCTCTCACTCTTCTAGAGGAGGACTTCTTCTTGGGGGTGAAACTGACAGCTGCATAGTTCAACACGTCACTGTCTTGATTCTGAGGGGGGTGGAGCCATGAGGAAAACCATTATGATGACAGCGTGATCTACTATATAATGTTTCTATTCTCCTGTGGAAGAAAACACTGTACAAAAGACATGACTGTACAGACTGTACACCCACCACAACGACCTGACAGTCAGTGGAACAGAGACAGAAGTTCCATGGAAGAATTAACAGCGATCACAAAGATCATAAGGCTTCATCTAGTACAGTGACGTATTACTTCCAAAAAAGCTTAATAACATAAAACGCACAAATAAGCTGAATACTAGCTGTAAGGAAAGTTAAATGGCAGTTTCTTGTAAAAACTGAAAAATAATTGTATTTATAAATGTTGACAAATTTACCTGATTGCCGTGGGACGTTGGGACATCTGTCCTCCCTTCAAAGAGATTGAAATAGAGGAAGCTATTATAAGCTATTATTTTATATGACAATCCATCTCTTTTTTTAACAATGCATATATGTTGGGCATCTAACTGATATTTACAGAATGTACATTGCATAGAGATGCATGTAACATTAGATACATCAGCTATAACATTAGATACATTAGATATAAAGTAATACCTCTGCTATCTCTGTTCATAGTCTTGCACAGCGCCCAGACAAGTAGAAGGGTCACTATCCCCAGAACGATGTTGGAGACGACCAACGACAGAACAGTAGGACTCATATCAAATGGAGAATCATGTTCTGGAACTGTGGAAAGGGTATCAGTGAATTCATATTGTATTCACGAGCGCTTAGGAAGATCAAACAGTATGTAATCAAAAGCTGATGGTGATATTGTATAGCTTGTTGAGACAAATGTATGGGATCATTTAAAGGTAGGCCGTTTGCATGAATATACAGTATATTTTGGGGGATATTTACATATTAATTGGGAATTACCTTGAATGTCCAGCTTGGTTCCATTCCCAAACAGTATCTCCCCACATGAGGCCACAGCACAGTAGTAAGTCCCAGCATCAGAGAGGCTGAGGTTCCTCTTGGGGAGGTTGTAGACACATCTCTGTGTAGGAGACCCAGCCTCAGGGCTCTTCTCACACTGATCACTCCTGTCTCCATGGGTGGAAATAATTCCTGGACGGGATTCTCCTGAGCCATGTCTGAACCAATAGACACTGTGTTCTCCTGCACAGGTCTCAGTGTGTATTGTACAGTTCAGAGACACAGACTCTCCTGGCTGGACTGACTCAGACACAGGCTGCTGGACAACAGTTTTACTATTCAACTCTTCCCCTTTGAAATGAAATGTAATTGATTTATCGTAAAAAATATTTTTAAAATCTTGTCACATATTATGTTTCAGCATATCATTATTCAGCGTATGACTTCAAGCTTTGTTTTCTTCTTACAAGTAATTGCATTACCTTTAAGCATCAAGGTGGTTCCAGGTCCAAACTCTATGAAGTTTAAGTGCAAAACTCCACAGTAGTACATCCCAATGTCCTCTTGCATTGTTGAAGATATATTTAGGTGAAATATCCCTACTTCTATCAATATACCAAAACGCCCATTTCTAAAGTTACCAAAATAATGTGCATGTTTGTAAAAGATCTCTGCCTTTGCCACACACTGTAGTTTCTTGCCAGTGGTCATCTTGTACCACACCATGTGATCAACCTTACTGGTTACATGGCATTCAACTGTCACGTTGTCCCCCAACTTTGCTGCTAGGAATGGAGCAGGCTGAGAAATCTCAGATGATTTGGTCACATCTGAAACAAAACCCAGTATTTCCATTCAGAAAAAGACAGTATACCAAACACATATTATTGAACCCAGCTTGAAAGTAGACTATCTTAGGAAATGTGTCACTTACAGGAGTTGCAGAGAAGAAGACAGACCAAGAGCTCAACCATCTTGTCCTCGCTCCTAGCTTTTCTGGATCAGGGGTGATTTGTAGTGTGCAACTTGTAAAAATACATTGAATCACACATCTGTGGTCTGATTGGTTAGATCTAGGTGGGGTCTGATTGGTCTATTAAATGTGTTCAGCTGAACACCTGATTGGCTGTTCAGTTGGTCATATGTGGAACAGAAACAGTCCTTCTATGAAGTTTGAATCAGTGTCACTTTGAGAGACTAGATACAAGAAAACACAGCCTGAAAATATGATGTTTGGATCAGAGGGTCACCCATGTTGTGAGTAAGGAAACTCAAACCTACTTAGGGACTTCCCTGTCTTTACTTTGACTTTACAGTTCAACTTCAGGGTATATTCTTTTGACAGTTTAATATATCTAAACGTTAACATATAACGTGATGAAAATACACTTGGATGTAACGACAAACTCATAAATTAAGCAGTGATTTTTGATCAGCAACATTTATTCAGTTAAGAGGTCATTTGCATATTTAAGACAATGGAGAAACAATGAAAGCCTACTCATCGAATATTCGAATACATGTTGCTTTTCTAGGTTACAAGTAGAGCTATTTCCTATTTTATTTAGCTATTAGTTACGTCCTAAAATCATTTTTTTTTTTACCAGTCGTCACAAGGCCTTTGAAGTTATTTCTATTGACAGATGGATGTGGTTTGCGTTCAATGTGGTGAGGTTCTTCCCATGTCTCACTCCTGCTGAAGGTACCTGACCTCAGAGTACTCTGCATCCTCTCTGCTAGTCTGGGCTCTCTCTCTTCTGGAGGAGGGGATTTTCATGGTGGTGAAACTCACAGCTGCATAGTTTACCACGTCACTGTCTTGGTTCTGTGTGACAGAGGTGGAGCCATAACAAGACATTATACTGGTCACATCTACTAGATAACCCCTTTTGAGATGGAGAAGAACGTGATACAACAAATAGTTTACCTGATTGACTGGTGGGGTTGGTGATCTATCAGTTTCATCTTCAAATTAAAAACAAGAAGAAAATAACTTGTTACGTATACAAGCTATCACGCTAAAACAATCAATATGGTTTGGACATCGTAAAAAATTATTGTCAATGAAAAATTCCACAACAGCAAGTATATTAGTGTAACTAGTCATATGCAGGAAACATGCAAAACATCTGTAAGTATATTAGTGTAACTAGTCATATGCAGGAAACATGCAAAACATCTGTAAGTATATTAGTGTAACTAGTCATATGCAGGAAACATGCAAAACATCTGTAAGTATATTAGTGTAACTAGTCATATGCAGGAAACATGCAAAACATCTGTAAGTATATTAGTGTAACTAGTCATATGCAGGAAACATGCAAAACATCTGTAAGCCTGACTCTTCCTTCAGGCCCTCTGGTTCTTTCCTTGCATATCCAACATGTCAATAGAATGATGACAATCACAACCACAATGGTTGATGTGACCAGTGCAAGAGCAGTGGGAGTCAGGGTGTCACGCCCTGACCATAGTTTGCTTAGTATGTTTCTAATTTTTGTTTGGTCAAGGTGTGATGTGGGTGGGCATTCTATGTTGTATGTCTAGGTTGTCTGTTTCTATGTGTTTGGCCTAATATGGTTCTCATACAGAGGCAGGTGTCAGTCGTTGTCTCTGATTGGGAGCCATATTTAGGTAGCCTGTTTGTCATTGTGTGTTGTGGGTGGTTGTTTCCTGTGTCTGTGTTTTTCACCATACGGGACTGTTTCGTTTTCGTTTTGTTTCATTCACGTTATTGTTTTTGTTCATTGTTCAAGTATTCCTATTAAAATGGATACTTACCACGCTGTGCATTGGTCCGCCTCTTCTCATTCCAACGACGAGCGTTACAGAACCACCCACCACAACCGGACCAAGCAGCGTGGTACACAGGAGCAGCGGGTTCAAGACTCCTGGACTTGGGAGGAGATCTTGGATTGCAAGGGACCCTGGGTACAGCCGGGAGAATATCGCCGCCCCAAGGCAGAGCTGGAGGCAGCGAAAGCCGAGAGGCGGCGTTATGAGGAGGCAGCACGAGAGGTGGTTCGGGCAGGCAACGTGTTATGCGGAGGAGCGCACGATGTCTCCAGTACGTGTGCTTAGCCTGGTGCGCTACATTGCCGCTCCTCGTATCGGCCGGGCTAGAGTGGGCATCGAGCCAGGTGCGATGAAGCCTGCTCAGCGCATCTGGTCTCCAGTACGTCTCCTCGGTCCGTGTTATATGGCACCAACCCCACGCACTGTGTCTCCCGTGGGTCTGCACAGCCCAGTGCGTCCTGTGCCTGCGCTGCGGAAGTGCTGGGCTAAAATCAACATCCAGCCAGGACGAGTTGTGCAGGTCCTTAGTTCGAGACCTCCAGTGTGACTCCACGGACCGGTCTATCCTGTGCCTCGTCCAAGGTCCAGGCCTCCAGTAGATCTCTCCATCCTGGTGAGTACTGTGCCTGTGTTAAAACCCAAGTCTCCTGTGTGTCCCTCCAGTCTGGACGCTCCAGAGCGTTCCGTCTGTCTTGAGCTGCCCTCCTGTCCAGCGCCGCCTGAGCCGCCCTCCTGTCCTGAGCCGCCCTCCTGTCCTGAGCCGCCCTCCTGTCCTGAGCCGCCCTCCTGTCCTGAGCCGCCCTCCTGTCCTGAGCCGCCCTCCTGTCCTGAGCCGCCCGTCTGTCCTGAGCCGCCCGTCTGTCCTGAGCCGCCCGTCTGTCCTGAGCCGCCCGAGCTGTCCGTCTGTCCTGAGCCGCCCGAGCCGCCCGTCTGTCCTGAGCCGCCCGAGCCGCCCGTCTGTCCTGAGCCGCCCGAGCCGCCCGTCTGTCCTGAGCCGCCTGAACCGCCCGTCTGTCCTGAGCCGCCTGAGCCGCCCGAGCCGCCCGTCTGTCCAGAGTCTCCCTCCAGTCTGGATCTGCCAGAGTCTCTCTCCAGTCCGGATCTGCCAGAGTCTCTCTCCAGTCCGGATCTGCCAGAGTCTCCCTCCAGTCCGGATCTGCCAGAGTCTCCCTCCAGTCCGGATCTGCCAGAGTCTCCCTCCAGTCCGGATCTGCCAGAGTCTCCCTCCAGTCCGGATCTGCCAGAGTCTCCCTCCAGTCCGGATCTGCCAGAGTCTCCCTCCAGTCCGGATCTGCCAGAGTCTCCCTCCAGTCCGGATCTGCCAGAGTCTCCCTCCAGTCCGGATCTGCCAGAGTCTCCCTCCAGTCCGGATCTGCCAGAGTCTCCCTCCAGTCTGGATCTGCCCTCCAGTCTGGATCTGCCCTCCAGTCTGGATCTGCCCTCCAGTCTGGATCTGCCCTCCAGTCTGGATCTGCCCTCCAGTCTGGATCTGCCCTCCAGTCTGGATCTGCCCTCCAGTCTGGATCTGCCAGAGTCTCCCTCCAGTCCGGATCTGCCAGAGTCTCCCTCCAGTCCGGATCTGCCAGAGTCTCCCTCCAGTCCAGATCTGCCAGAGTCTCCCTCCAGTCCGGATCTGCCAGAGTCTCCCTCCAGTCCGGATCTGCCAGAGTCTCCCTGCAGTCCGGATCTGCCAGAGTCCCTCCAGTCTGGATCTGCCCTCCAGTCTGGATCTGCCCTCCAGTCTGGATCTGCCCTCCAGTCTGGAGCTGCCCTCCAGTCCGGAGCTGCCCTTCAGTCCGGAGCTGCCCTTCAGTCCGGAGCTGCCCTTCAGTCCGGAGCTGCCCTTCAGTCCGGAGCTGCCCTTCAGTCCGGAGCTGCCCCTCAGTCCGGAGCTGCCCTTCAGTCCAGTGGGGTCCTTTATTTGGGTCCCCAGTCCAGGGTCGCCGCTCCAAAGACGCCACTTAAGCGGGCTAAGACTATGGTGGAGCGGGGTCCACGTCCCGCGCCAGAGCCGCCACCGCGGACAGATGCCCACCCAGACCCTCCCCTATAGGTTCAGGTTTTGTGGCCGGAGTCTGCACCTTTGGGGTGGGTGTGGGGGGGGGGGGGGGGTACTGTCACGCCCTGACCATAGTTTGCTTTGTATGTTTCTATGTTTTGTTTGGTCAGGGTGTGATGTGGGTGGGCATTCTATGTTGTATGTCTAGGTTGTCTGTTTCTATGTGTTTGGCCTAATATGGTTCTCAGTCAGAGGCAGGTGTCAGTCGTTGTCTCTGATTGGGAGCCATATTTAGGTAGCCTGTTTGTCATTGTGTTGTGGTTGGTTGTTTTCTGTGTCTGTGTTTTTCACCATACGGGACTGTTTCGTTTTCGTTTTCTCATTCCAACGACGAGCGTTACACAGGGGGACATCATACTCTGAAACCAAAGAATTACATGATTTATTATGCTCATTATCTAGCAATACAACAGTAAATTAATATAGTAATAATAATTTATTCAGCTAACATGACACAACAAATGTTTCCTATTAAAAACGAAGTGAAAGAAATTACCATGAATGTCCAGCTTGGTCCCGTTCCCAAACAGTATCTCCCCACATGAGGCCACAGCACAGTAGTAAGTCCCAGCATCAGAGAGGCTGGGGTTCCTCTTGGGGAGGTTGTTGACACACACAGATCTGTGTAGGAGACCCAGCCTCAGGTCTCTTCTCACACTGATCACTCCTGTTTCCATGGGTGTAAATGATTCCTGGACGGGATTCTCCTGAGCCATGTCTGAACCAATAGGCACTGTGTTCTCCTACACAGGTCTCAGTGTGTATTGTACAGTTCAGAGTAACAGAGTCTCCTGGCTGGACTGACTCAGACACAGGCTGCTGGAGCACAGTCATGTTTCTGGACCCTGAACCTGACATGAAGGTTTTTAAGTTAGTAAATCTGTTCCCAGTGTTGTGTCCCAAGTTAACATTGTTGAAATCATACACAGTCATATCTGATCATGCACATAAAGCATAATTAAGCCATTGTATCCAAAACGTAAAGTGGAAAAAACTAAAGATTGTAGTTGCAGAACATTAGTTACTATTTCCTTTCTTCGTAAATTCAGATGTTGTACCTTTCACAGTGAGAATGAGTCCTGCTCCAAACTCCACCTGGTTGGCATAAGAGTTCCCACAGTAATATGTGGCTGAATCAGAGAGATGCATGTCTGAGATCTTTAAGTGATTAATTCCTTCACCACTTTGCACTGAGAAGCGAGTGTTACCCTTAAATTCATGGTAAAATGTTGCATTCTTGTTATACTTGTAAAAGACTGATAAGATTTGAAGATTGTCACCCATTGTTTGCTTGTACCACATAAAGTACAGTGCCAGGTTGCCTTTATAGAAGCAGTGCAAAGTCACTGTCTCTCCAACATTGACTGTAACAAGATGAATTTCTGAGGATTGTGCAGCAGCTAGAATACACACAGAGACATGATCCGTTACTTAAACGTCCTTTATATACCAAAAAAAATACATATATGAATTGCATCTTTAAAGTACCTGAGTCTACATCCCTTAATTAAGCAGAGAAATATCAAAGTTGGACTTACCCATCGCTACAAGAAGTGCCAGTATCAGACACAGTGACATCATCATTGAAGTTGTCCTCTTCACAACCTGTGTGTTGAGTGGAAAAAGTCCACCCATGTAGACGACACCTCAACTATGGGGTTACAAGTGATTGGTCGAAGTGGACGCGTCATTTTTGTTAACACCTTTTTCAGCCAACCATGGTCTTCGTAACTGAACATCACTCATAGAATCCATGCAAAGTGAACCAATGCTTACTGTGTATGATATTTTGGAGAGGGTGGGTGAAGCATACACACTTTGTGGTGTCTAGATGATAATTCATGTTTTTTAAACATTGTATAGTTTGGTATGTGGGCACAGGCTGAATCAAAGATGTCCAACAATGAGGCAGTGTGTAAAGAGAATATATGAATATCCTTAATTTATTTGGGTGAAAAGTATAATGTTATCTGGTAAGTATGCAGTACATTTTCAAGCATACATTACACATACATGTACCAGTATCCTCTTGTTGTCAAACTCAGTTGTGTGCCTTAGATAGATTTAGCCCCACCCCATGCAACAGTTACAGGCAGTACTCCCGATGACCTGTAGGGGGACTGTTATACATAGAACATGTGCTGATATGTAGGGTGAACAGGGGTGGAGCATTACTGTGAAGGTATGTGGGGGAACACATACAGAATGAAAGTCAGTCTAATCCCTGTCATTCATGTACTAACTCAAGTGTAGGCTACTAGTTGAGCGTTTAGTAGGGGTGTACCTCGTGTGTAGGCCTCTTCACTGTAGCCTAATATACATTAATACAATTTCTACTTTAAACTCTGTAAATAAATGAGTGTAGTTTGAATTAATTAAACCTATGATATTTTAAGTGGTAAGATACAGGCTACAAGGCATAGAGTATATAAGTGGACTGTGATGCTTATTGTCATGGTTGTGAACAACATTGAAAGAATGAGAGAAAACAGAGTGACACCACATAGACATCCTGCTGAAAACCACATAGAGACACAGGGTGTGGAAAAGGCCAGCAGGCCTGTCCAAAGCGTAGAGACGGACTTGTTTTGTGCTCACAGCAGACCACAGTGTGCAGGTACCTGTAAACATTTCGCTGTGTGGGTGTGACCATGGGTGGGATTAGCATTTATCAGTAGGTTGGGTCGGCAGAAGGCCTCTGCACACATTCATACAGACATAATGTATGTACAGAACACAAGAGAAGGAACAAGTCTATTTTAGCCAGTATCAGTTGTTTAAATGGATATTTATTAATGCTAAAAGAAGCAGCATATACAGGGAATTTCAACTGACATAGAACTTTTTAAACAAGGTCACAGACCATTAATTAATAAAAGGCAATGTAAAAATACTCAGCAATCTCAATTAATACTCATTTTCAAGACATAGTGATGATATTTCCAACATTTACTGCAAAAAGTCCATCGACATTTGTCTTAGATTGATCTATTTCCTGGTGGTGTAGATGATGATGAAGATGGTCAGACAGAAGAGGAGAACTCCAGTTCTTACGATGGAGAGAAGGACCAAGATTCTCATCTTTGGATCATCAGAGTGACCACGTTCAACATCCAGCTTGGTCCCGTTCCCAAACAGTATCTCCCCACACGAGGCCACAGCACAGTAGTAAGTCCCAGCATCAGAGAGGCTGAAGTTCCTCTTGGGGAGGTTGTAGACACAGCTCTGTGTAGGAGACCCAGCCTCAGGGCTCTTCTCGCACTGATCACTCCTGTCTCTGTGGGTGTAAATGATTCCTGGACGAGATTCTCCTGAGCCACGTCTGAACCAATAGACACTGTGTTCTCCTACACAGGTCTCAGTGTGTATTGTACAGTTCAGAGTCACAGAGTCTCCTGGATGGACTGACTCAGACACAGGCTGCTGGAGCACAGACATGCTGTTGGACTCTGAGTCTGAAGAGAGTGAGTAACTAAAGTAAGACTAAGTGGGTGAAAAACATGAAAAGCCAAGTATTCATCACTAGCATTTGATGAGTCAGTTGTACAATCATACCAACATGTAGGGCCACACAAATTGTAATTGACGAAGCAAAGATTTAGTTACCTTTGACAATTAAAACAGTTCCCTCTCCAAATGTTTGCTCATAGATGACTGTAGTGGAACAAAAGTATGTAGCTGAGTCCCCTGGCTCTGTCTTTGATATGGTCAAGTTACAGCTGTAGTCTCCTCTCCTCACACCCAAATGTTTGGTCTCAGTAAAGTCCTTGATAAAGTTGTTGGAATAATATTGGCCACCATAAAAAGAGGACGTCATGTGGAGGGGTTCCTGTCCAAAACTCTGCTTGAACCAATGAAACCTGGTCACCGACACATTAGGACAAAAGCAAGTGAGAGTCACAGTGCCTCCCAGCTCAGTAACCATCACAGGGGTTGGTTGGATTACGTTTGGTTTGGTAAAAGCACAAACTGTCAAAGCAAACAAACAAAATGGATCAAAAACAAAAACATGGATAAACCATTTCTACCCATTACAGACAGAACATCCACTTCATGTATCATATTCAAACTACATACTTCAAATGATTAAAAAAGGAACCAAATGAAATGTCTTACACTTACCCAAGTTGATGTAAAACATAAATACTTCTCTATCCATCATTGTAACATTAGTCTCTTCTGCACTGTATAGTCTGTGGGTCTGACAGTGGGAGACTTTATATGCACCTTGTATATGATGGCACTTTACATGTACCCATCATACAGTAGGAGGGAACACTGAAACTAGAGATTTTATTGGCTGATTACAATCTTAGACGTGTGTCCTCTGGCTTACTATAGTTTGAGCTTCACGGGAGTTACTTTTTAAGACGACATTATAAAGTTAAGTAAGAGTTACTGGATGACGCAGTCAAAAATGTGCTTGATACAACTGTTTATTTTTTGAGAGAAATGAAACATTTACTAAAATGATTTCTCTTTGATGTTTGGACAGGAAACAGTAATTGATACTACCGACCCCAACTCAGCCCAACCCAAGCGTTAAAGTAATCATCCATAACGTACATTTACCCACCTCTGCATAGAATCACATTTCTGGCTCTTGATTTTCATCATCAACATTAAAATCTGATATTAGTTATATGAGCATTGAATAATATATATTTTTGTTGGCCTAATTTCAAACCTTTGTTTGTTTCCAATACCTTTATTTTTTCATGAAGGAAGAGGTAACAAAACTATTGAGATGGCACACAATCTTTATCTGCACTTTGTCCTCTTGTTGAATGTTTTAGGGTTTTTAAACGTTTTCAACTCGAGACGCAAATGAGAAATTGACTGTCCTCCCATGACCAAAACTCGACCTCCAAAGACCCTAAATAAGAAGAAATAGTGTGTGATTATAGATGTATTCTCATAACTCAGGACCCGTAGTTTATGAAACCCTGCACAGTTTAGGGTTTGGAAAATGCTTTTAGCTTGTGGTTTGTATTCTTGACATTGTACATCTAACTGAGAGGCAGGGGTCTGGTGTTTACCGAAATAATTACAATTTAGCATTTACTGTTACTCTCAAGCGGGAAACCTTCACTCTTGTGCAGACATTTAGAAATGAAAAAAAATAAGCCACGGGAGTTTTTTGAGTGAGAATAAAGACGACTTTCGAATAGTAAAACATGTATAAAAGCAACAGATACCATTAATAAGAAGGGGCTAGAAGAGTCTTGTATGGTGAGTGTGGCGGATTAATCAGAATTAGTTGGGTAACATAGATAAATAAGATGTTTTATTTACATTATATGCTTATGTGAGATACTTGTCATTAGAATGTATCCCTTTGGACTATACTGTTGGCAGTTGCACTTTTCCCTTCTCAGCTAGGGCTCAATCACTTGGGGCCCAGAAAGGGGAGAGGTCAGGCTTGTCTTTTACATGTCTCTGGTAATATGCAGAATATCAGAAAGGGAGGAGTACAGAATGGAACATTGTCTTCATATGTGAATGTATCTGTTAAACCATGTGAAGGGATAGCGTGATTAAGGGGGAACCAATTATCTCTTGGCTCCACAATGTCTGTGCACAGGTCACTCCCCTCAGTGAGCTTGTCCAGGAGTGGGGAGAAGAGGGGGTTTACTTGAGATGGGAGTATATAGAGTTGACAATTGAGTTATGCCTTAGATAAGGTAATGTTTTGGTACTATGAAGTACCAGGAACGAGATTAGAAACTCGTTTTAGAGACCAAACTGAGCGATGATTTATAGCGAATGCAATCTGGCTAAGGGATACTCCTTTCTCAAGTAAAAGGCCCATTGTGAAGTTTTCCTAAGATCTGTGGTTTTCCTAAGATGTCACAAAGCTGTCCATCTATCCTCTCATGTTGTCCTGGTTTCCAGTGGTTTGCAGAAGAAGATTCCTTAATTGACCCCTCATAAACGTAACGGACATATACCAGGAGCTGTGCCATGCTCGCCACGTCTGTTGACTCATCCAGCTGTAACGCGTGTAATTCACTGGCTTGTATGCAAAGCAGTAATTATTACACAACATCTCCTGCCATGTCACTGTGTAGTGAAACAGTGTTGTTTGAGGAAGTCATTGTCTGTATAGTTTTTTTTGCCTTTTCCCCCAGCATTGTCCCAGCCATATCCGCGGCAGCAGGAAGAATAATGTCCTCCACAATAGTATGGGGCTTGCCTGTCCTAGCCACTCTGTAGCTTATGTCGTGGCAATTTCCTGTATTACCAAATGAGGAGAGTTACAAACCACACACCAGTCAGAGTTATACTTAAACTTAAACTTTATCTTTAAAAATATGAGCTTTACCATAGCCCTGTGACTTTCAACAATTCACTATCTATAATGAATTGTTAACCTGTTGGGGA